>NC_087214.1:52552097-52557097 GCF_015104395.2 Macrobrachium nipponense
ACAGTATTTGCCATTAATTTAATTCCTATTTGCCACAGTAACATTTACCACCATACAATTCTTCAAGTGCCTTTCGGAAAAGATTTCCAAATGTAATGATCTACATTCCTGTAAAGTTTTAATCTATAATTTTCAGTCATCTTCCAGGTAATCAGTACCAAACAACGTGAAAAGAAACTCTCAACTCCCACATTCCGTGAAGTGTCAATTCGCGCGATAATTAAGTCCAACTGTCAACAGTTTGAATTAATTCCAACTATCAACCAATACGGTGCCCAAGGAGATATTTCGATTATTCCAGACCTCATTTAAACCGGCAGTTGCCACAGCAAATTCCGAAGGTCAAAACGAAGAAGAAACTAACGAGCTAATGAAGAAACTTCACATTTGTCGGCCTACCATAGTCTGAGGGTTTGCAGTGGGAAGAGTCTAATGACGTCACCAAGCGAAGTGACGTCACCAGAGAAGTTGGAACTTTTCACCCAAGCTACTCGTGACTCCCAGAAAGTTACTGGAGAAAAGGTGGACTAAAAACGAAAATGTCATTTGATTTGTCTGTGTTTGTCTGTCTGTCACGGGGTAGGGAGCTTGATTTTTAGTAATAAACCTTCCTGGGGTGACATGGAACCCAAGTGCAAAATTTTTCCTGGTTGTCAAGCAATTCAGATTTTTATAGTGGACAAACAAATAAACAAACATTCACTTCATATATATATATATATATATATATATATATATATATATATATATATATATATATATATATGTGTGTGTGTGTGTGTGTGTGTGTGTGTGTGTATGTATATATATACATTGAAACCTGACAAATAAATTCTGAAGTTTCAAGACAGTATTCAGAAAAGTCATTATATTAAAGTAATCCATGAATAAATATACTCAAAAAAAAAGAGAGGCATTTCTAAACTAAATGTCTGAGCTTTGAACATTCTCTAAGAACTGGAAATCATTTAGCAAAATACTCATCCCTCAGGGATCATCCTGAAGGGCAGCAACACCAAAGGAAGGGCGAGAAGTTTTCCCTTCTGGCATCTTCCAAACATATTGCTATCTTACACCTGGCAACATTGGAGGGGCAAAATTTCAATAACGACCGAAATCAACGACTGGTAGAACGTTTTTAGAATAATCTTGCGTTTTATCTATTATATCTGATTTTTCCTTGTGTGTTTTTATCTACGTTTTCATTTCAACTTGACCTTATTTTTGTATCTACGAATGCTTCAGGACTGCAGTAAAAGATCTCATGAACACATCGACAAATTATCGCACACACTTCACAAACAACCTCATTGTGATACTTTATTATCAACAAGCAGTTGGTGATATGTGCATGACTTAATGTTAAGAGCATGTAGCACTATAGTGTGGATGCACTCTTAGACTCTCATGGTGGAAGCAGTGAATTTATGGAAGCTAATGAACAATATTTATTCTAATCAGGTCTGTCTGTCATATATAATTTTCGAGAACCTCAATGATACTATAACCTTTTACTTTCTTCACACCTTTGGATGTGCCTGAAACAAGAAAGCCTTGAATCCATATGTAGACAAACCTCTTCTCTGTGGTTGAGTGGTTTAGCCTAAAATTATCCCAACAAATCTCATCATCGGAAGCTGAGGTCTTTTCATTAGTTTTGTCATATTCATAGCAATGAGTTATTCATTTTATGAATACTTATGAACTAAAATGAAAAAATATGATTCTCCTCATCAATACATCTATCGCTGCTACTAAGGGATTCAGAGCCGATGGAAGGAGCACTGTTTTTTCAGCAATAACTTTTTATCTGTTTTTTCAGCAATAACTTTTTATCAGAGCATCAGATAAAGGTGAAAATTGGAAAATATATATTTTTTAACCTACCTAATTTCTGCAAGTATTATTCAGCACCAAAGTTCGATAGTTTTAGCATTCATAGAATAAAATGAAGTCGCCGATGCAGGATTCTAAAACCATTCGTGACATGAACATAATATGACGTCATGAGGCTCCGCCCATCCACCAGGGAGGCAATGAGTCACTAACAGTAACAGGTAAATGGATATGCTTACACAGCCTACTATGCATGTCAGAGGCAATGACATTGTGTTTTTCGTAAATAACATTTAAATCGACTTATGGATTTCCATGCCACTAAAGCACTGAGTGTTTCAAACTTCGTCCTAATTTTCGGAAGTACTGTGCATCATTATATGTTTCATTAAGGTTTTTACTTAGGTAAATGAGGTTAAAGTTGTGCTTACCCACCTAACCATCCACAAAAGTGGTGACGTTTATCAGTGACGTCTGCATAGCGTGTGCTTCACTATACCTTATAGTTAAATGTCATTTTACCTATCCTGTGTAATAAGAAATTTTTTATGACAAATTAATATATTGTATAATGACAGATAAACTTTTTTAACAACCATGTTTAAATCCAAAGGTAAGGGGGATGGCTCTGCGTCACAGATACGTCATAAAGCACCACTTGTTCGAAATGGTCTGAGTAAAGCAAGAAGTTGGTCATTTTTCTAAGAGTAATCGGCTTAATTAAGCACATCTGTCGATTCAGTGTACTACCATAAATTAGGACAATGTTAGAAACACATATGGAAATCCATATGGAATTGCTTATGTCGGTTTAGATGTTGCTTACGAAAACTATTTCAAGGCCTCTGGAATGCATAGTAGGCTTCAGCTAATTCGAGAACGGCCACCAGGATATGGAATTCTTCCCGTGGTTGCGAGACTGCATTGTGCTACGGCTTGCCACTTTGTATATACTAAGCAAGGCTCGTGGCAAGAGCGAGAAAACCCGTGAATAGATTATTATTTCTATGGTGAGTAATAGTTACTTGGCGACACTCATCTCATGGCACAGCAAATAGAAGGCTATAGTGTCGAAAAACCCAAGGTAAAACAAACCGGATTGTCTCTGTATTCTCGCCCTGAATAGATGTAGATCTAACAAATGACCTGTAAGAAAATGGAAGAATTCCAAGTTAACAATTTATTCTCAACAGCAACTGTGGAAGTTGCAAGGTGCAAAGAAACCTCTACAGGGTGGAACCTCATGACGTCATACGTTACGTCGCTATGGTGTTCAAACCCCTTTCCTGGTATTTGGATGAATTACATACATTGAATTATTTGTAAAGTAGAAACAATTCGAATATCAAGAAAATGGAAGAATTCAAATCTAACAAAAGTCTCAACAGCTACTGTGTAAGTTGCGATGAAACCTCCACAGGGTGGAGCCTCATGACGTCAAAGGATAACGTCACTATGGCGTTCAAAACCCTTACGTGATATTTTGATGGCTCTGGCATAGGAAACTCAACTTTACTCTGATCAGTACCAGAACTATTGCACATAGGTACAAATTAATAATTGCAAAAATTAGGTAGGGTTATAAAATATACTTACAAACTTTCACCCTTATTCGATGCTTTGATAGCAAGTTAATGACGAAAAACGGCGTTTCATCAGCTCTGAATCCCTTAATAGTTTCCCCTAAATCACACAACAAAGGATGACTGTCAACATCCTTCATTCTGTTATGGAAAACATTCATTTTGGACGTTATTTCGAGTCCACAAACTATGGGCGAAATATCTTCCCTTACGGAGGCGTGGAGCTTTTAATTAAAACATGAAACGTTCTGGTTTACAGATAAACATAATATCACCTGTCATGTTACAGTGACAGATACAATATTTGGCAATATCTTTCTTAATGATATGTGAATGTTGCTGGAATGAAAAAATTTTTAAGGTCTTTGTTAATGAAATCATTGATTATTTCATTTATCACACACACACACACATACACTCACACACAGATATATATATATATATATATATATATATATATAGTATATATATATATATATATATATATATATATATATATATATATATATATATATCTATAGATATAATAATATATATATATATATATATTATGATATATATATTTGATGCTATATAATATATATATGTATTATATATATATGTAGGATTAATATATATATATATATATATATATATATATATATATATATATATATATATATAGGGAACTGCAGCCCTGCCCCGAAGTGAGGCCAGCTGGTAGTACCTGGACTAGGGCTAGAAGATTAGGTTACAAACATCCGCTACAATGTAGGTTAACATCTATTTTGGGTAAAGGTTGGATGATGATCTCAACGCCAAACGCAAAAAAGGCTCTGAGTGACTGGATAGCAGTAGATCACAAATTTGCAGGATTTAAGATGTAAAGCTTAAATTTCAAATTAAAACAGCGCAACTTGAGTATTCTCGTGTATTATATTCGACAAATGTGGTCTCTCAAGAAATAAAAGATGAATCTTACAAAGGAATGGAGAATCGTATAGATGGAATACCGGCAAGGAAATTGAGGAATGTTGCTGGCGAAAGGATGTTCCAGTTTGTAGGAACAATGAAGTGTAGGTTACTGGATGTTGTGGACAATGAAGGCCTGGAAGACCCTGAAAATAAATGGGGCACAATTTATTAGTTTTTGTGTTGCAAATTATATGCTGATTTTGGAGCAATCTACTCCAACAGACGCATATGCATGTATGTATGTATGTATGTATGTATGTATGTATGTATGTATGTATCTAATATATATATATATATATATATATATATACACAATTGCTTTTCCATTATGTCATTCACATAAACCAAATAGATTACATAGGCATTAACTCAGGGAGTAAAAGATGCCTAGGAATGCTGGGAGCTCCAGAGGAGCAGATGTCGGCAGTGATCACCACAATAGAAAAGTGGAAAACACCCAACAAAAAAGGAGGCAGAGCACCACTATTTAATATAGTAAAATTTCTTAGCAATAAACGTCGTCGAAAGGCATTTGCAGGAGAGTTAATTGACTTGTATGTCTAGCAACCATATCTAAGGAGGAGCAGACAACGAATATGGGCTTTTTGACAGCGAGAATGCAGATCA
>NC_087214.1:52562097-52580543 GCF_015104395.2 Macrobrachium nipponense
TAAGAACAAGTAAAACTTTATAAAGAGGCATGAATGACCTACCGAAGAACACAAATAGAACTGATGGTATGGTATGAACAATAAAACCCGAAAGCGGATAATTGAAAACAGCCCTAGACAAATCAAGACCTTGAAACGCACCTGTAGGGCACCATTTATTATCATGTACTCTTAGGGGAAGCTGCCCCCTAAACCTTCGTCGGAAAAAACAAGAGCCTCTCATCTCACCTGCAGAAAGATGCCATTTTTAAACATCTCAGATACTAACGTGAAAGACGAAGGCCAAAAATGGAAAGAAAGTACAAAATGTTACGTCTTGTTTCAGATGACTGCCGACTCTCATTTACGCAAAATCTCGTCTCTAAGGATAAACCGACAATGAACTCGAGAAATAAAATAATCTCTAGATTTTTCTATTGGAAGTATAAATCTTATTTCACCTTGACCGCATGAAGAAGAGAAATACAGAAACTAATTGGCAAGAACATCAATCCTCCGACTAATTTACAAGCAATAGACCGGTTTTATTTTGTTATAATAATTTTCCTCATCTCTCTCTCTATCTATCTATCCTATCTATATATCTATCTATTTATCTCTTTCTCTCGCGTTAAATTCCGGTGAGGTACGATAACCTTATCCTCTTGAAGCCTTACGTAGAAAATTGCCTTTGATTTTCCTCGCCTCCCTGATTCGCCTCCAGGAAGTCCAAGTGGCGTCTCCAGTGGCGCTGATGGCGACGATCTCCCGGTTCCTTCTCTTGACTCTCAGTCTCTCGGGAGGTCATCTCGACTCCCTCTTGCCTTCATCTTCTCCCTAATTCTCCTTCCGAAAATGACTTCCAGAGTTCTAAAGGTCATCCAATCTCAAAGCTAGGTCTCTCTTGGCCTTTCAACTTGGTTGAAATGACAAACGGAGTCGCTGAATCCTTTTAAAATGATTGCCATCCTGAAGATATGCATGAAGTCACGCTATTCATTCGTATGAATTAGTAGATATAAAACCATATATTCAACGCAATTTCATATTGAGGCAAAATAAACACGCAGTGATGTTTGCAAATATCTAGAAAATTGATTTAATTATATTATGAACAGTCAAATATCTTAAAATAACGTATTTAATTATACTGAAATGAAAATTTAGGTTTCTTCGCAAAATAACTCGCAGAGCAATACAAAAATTTTCTTTTCAAAATAATATCTATGGGTCTTGTTTGTTTAAAGATATAGATGCGAAAGATATTACTTAGTTCACTTTTAAAAGGCTACATAATGAAGTCACTTTACATAGCTCTCAGTCAACTGAAAACGTATGGTAATAGTGAAGCTATCATATATATATATATATATATATATATATATATATATATATATATATATATATATATATATATATATATTATATATATATATATATATATATAGTGTATGTAAGCATTAGCAAAGACAAATCAGGGACCACAGAAAACAATAAAAAGACAAAAAAGCAAAATGAGAGAATCTGAAATAAATTCATATATGCTAACACGTACCTCCAAGTCAGATTTTACTCTGGTAATAGTTGCATTATCAATTGTTAGGTTCTGGGCATCCGTTATGATTCAGTCTCCTTACAAAACAAACATATACTTCTTTTATAGTTAATTTTATCAAATGTGACTTTGGTGCCATAATTATTATTGGAAATGCAAAGAATTTTCTGATAATCAAGTTGGGAAAGAAAACAACTCCACACTTTTACAAGTTCCAACATCTCTGTATTATTCAATGAATAATGCTAGACGAACCTTCTGCTTCCATTGTTCATCAGCTAGATTGAAGCCGCTAATTATTTCTAATTTCTGCACAAAATCTTAACTTCAGTCTTAATATTTGCAAAACCCAAATTCTTGGTAGACATTAGGGGAGCCACAGGAACCCGAATGCTAGACAATGCGAATCTCAACATGATAAAGTTACTCGTTGGACGAGTGGTTTTCGGGCTCGGGTACCAATCCGGTGGTCCGAAGTTAGATTCTCAGCTTGGCCAACGTGCGATCAGTTATTTATTACTGGTGATAGAAAATAATTTCACGATATAATGTGGTTCGGATCCCACAGTAAGCTGTAGGTCCAGTGGCTAGGTGACCAATTGGTTCCTAGCCACATAAAAATAACTAATCCTTCAGGCTAGCTATAGGAGAGCTGATATTCACCTCAGTGGTCTGGTTAAACGTAAGTTGAGTTTACACTAGGCTTCACCCCACACTGCATGCATAGGACTCATCACCAATAATCAAATTCTTGTTAGCCCTGTCTACTGGACCACTCATTAGGGTGACTTAGTGGTGTGGTGTGACCCTTGATGAGCAGTCCAGTAGGTGGGGCTAACAAGAATTTGGGCGGATTTGGAGATGAGTCGTACGCATGCATCGTGGGGTGAAGCCTAGTGTAAACTCACCTTAAGATATACTTAACATGAGATGGAAATGGATGCGGGAATGTTGATGGGAAATCTTAGGCCATGAAAGGTCTGACCAGGAATTATACTTGAAGTGACTTTGAGTATTTTCAAAAAGAGGTTATCATTCTCTGGCAGAATCAAATCTAAGCAAATTAAATACAGACTTCCCACATTTACTTTACTCATACCGGCTAACAATATTCCCCCCAGCCACACTTTCCTCTTTACGTTACTATTTAAGTACAGGACTGATGGTTCAGGAGGAAAACAAATAAACTCTCAAAATCCATGTACTCACTATATACCAAGAAATTCAGGGTGAGACGCTGTGCTGTCCACTGGATTCAGTGGTTGAGACAAACAACTGAATCCAAAGCAAGCACCAAAACCATACAACAACTCAAAACAACACGACAAATCACTACACAAACAAACACCTACGACACCAAAACTTGACACAGCTCAACAAACACCACAATTCTAACACAAACAAACACCAACCAACATCGAGACTACACAACAAATCAAAACATAACAAATCAACAACACAAACAAACACCAATCAACATCAAGAGTTCACAACAACTCACAACCACAACAATTCACAAATCAAACACAACAAAAACTCACAAGCTTAACAACCTTCAGAGGGACAAGCACAACAAACTCAATCGCACAAAATCAAAACAATCCAGAAAACATACAACAGCAACTCACTGCATCTGTCCAAAACTGCCTCACTTGACTGACTGCCAAATACACACTGATCACTTCTCACTGAATCCGCAGACCAACCCAACCGCCCACCAACAAGCAATTCACTCACTAACTACCCATACACCATTCATGCTCTCTCTCTCTCTCTCTCTCTCTCTCTCTCTCTCTCTCTCAAAACGGAAAACCACAGACACAAATCTTCCCCATACTACCTTTACAACAACATATAAACACAAAACACGATATAGCAAAAACAAAAAATCCAACCCTTCCTATTGCCTCCAACGAACACAAACAACCTAACGAGACAACAACTAAAACAACCAGCTACTCTCTCTCTCTCTCTCTCTCTCTCTCTCTCTCTTACAAGCAACCCTTGAGAACGTTGTCAAACGCAACTACTATATCATTCCTCAATAGTTCTTAAATTATTAAGTCACTACTGGGATTGATGCGATCTTCAACATCGTATTTATTTCCTTGTCCCAATTGTAATTTGGGTAATTCCAGTCTATTGTTGAAGGTTCGTATCGATAGTAATCGGGGCGTCAGTCACTGAACAGGATTAGTTTTATACAGGAAGGAATTCTCTACAATACGCAACCAATCAACAGCTGTACAATTGAACATTACCTAATACACCGTTCGTCCATTTTACACCTCTCCCCCCCCCGCTCGCTGGCAGGACCAGCGTACGTGGGGGGCTGCAGCCGATCACCAACCCGCGGTGGGGATCGATCTGCAGGCCTGGCCGTGCCGCTCACCTGTGGCGAGCGGCTCGACTGAGCACGTCGACCCCGGTCCCGTGCGTCAGACGAGCTGCTGCTGGTCATCGTTTGCCTTCCCTGGTGTCAAAGAATATTTTATTCAATCTTTTACACAGCTTCTGTGCCGGTGAGTTCTCGTCTTAATGTTTTTGTATTTCACTTTTTGTGAATATATACAGAAAATGTTTTGCTTATTAGGATTAATGTTAAATACTTTTTGCTTCTGACTTTGAGAATAATGTAATTTTCTCAGATGTTCACTTATGGATTTTTCTTGTTACTATATTCCGGTTTTTTCTCTCCTGAAAGTTAGTGTCAATATGCGTGGTAATATCTTTGCTTTTTAATGTAAATTTCGAGTTTCATTACTTGCAATTATGCTTTCATGTCCAATTCAAAGCTCATTAATGTGCGCAGTATTTTTTAAAGAATTATTTATTACTGTTCTCTAATTTACTCTGACTCCTGATGTACGGAGTTTTCATTTTCTCCGTTTTTATCCCTGAAGATGGGAATTGTATCCCGAAAGTTATTAATAGAAATAAATTCATAACTGGATATGCCAGGGTTTCTGCTGGTAATACTGTTTTTATTAAAGATTAGAGTTTCTAGAAGAGATAATACTATAATACTATTATATATATATATATATATATATATATATATATATTATATATATATATATATATATATGCATGCAACTGTAGTAGCCACAATGCCCTCTTAACTTCTTGAATTCTTTGCTCTTTTTAAGATCCGTTTGCACTACAAAGCTTGAAGATCCAAGTTCAAAGTGGCCAGTAGATTCTACATACACACACACACACACACACACACACACACACACACACACACACACACACATATATATATATATATATATATATATATATATATATACTGGTCACTTTTTACCAGATACTTATGTGATTATAAAAGCCACAAAGTCCACTTAACTTCTCATATTCTTAGCGTCTTTGGATATGCTTCTCATTACAAAGCTTTAGATCCAAGTGGAAGATACTTGAAGTAATTATGATATCCAGTTGCAGGAAACGAACCCACATCCCATAATCACGACGAGGTCACGTTGCCGACCTGATCACAAGAAGGATAAAAGTCTATTGCCTCTCGTACGTACATATACCTGTCGAATTCAGGTAAAATTTTAGCTGGAACTGACCCTCCTCACTATCTTAGCCAAGTGGGCAATCATTTTTTATTGCTTTTAGGATGAAATATATCTGGATGTCTGCTGGTTCGAATCCACGGGAGGACGAAAGTATTATCAACTAAAAAATCCCCCTACAGTTTTTGTTTGTTTGTATGGTTTTTTTTACGATGTATGGAACCAGTGGTGGTTATTCATCAACGGAACCAACGGCTTTACGTGACTTCCCAACCACATCGAGAGTGAACTTCTATCACCAGAAATACACATCTCTCACACCTCAATGGAATGCTCCCCTCTCAGTTAACATATGAAAATATTATTTGCGAGGTTGAGCGAATTGGATATTAAAGGACATTTGTAACTAAATTGCAACATTACAATTTCTATAGATTGTATCGCCCTTCACCTTCCAACCTTCCCAAAATCCTCTCTTTCAATCCCTGGGGAGTTTTCTAAATCGTGAAAGCTGAATAGAGTCTGAGAGACGTACTTGGATGGAGTTGGGGTTGCAAAGAAAGGGTTAAGATGTATCGATGAATCATTATTACTTTCCATATAATGAAAACTGACTGGGGTGAGAGTAAGTATAATTCAGGATAACATTATTATCCATAAAACTCTTCATCCAAACTGCGGCTTCACTTTGGGACAAAAGAATCTTCTACGATAAAATAATCTTAACTTTTTTTGTCAACTTGAAGACTACTGACCCTTCACAGTTATGCTATGGAATGATGTTAATCCACTACTAGTCTGGGGTCACCTTAGCTGCCTTCAAAGTCAGATAACGAATCAATGCATCTACATATCCTGGTCGTCCGTCGACTCCACTGTTTGTAACTCTCTCTCTCTCTCTCTCTCTCTCTCTCTCTCTCTCTCTCTCTCTCTATATATATATATAATATATATATAATATATATATATTATAATGTATGTCTGGTAGGTATGAATTGTATTGTATGTATGTATGTATGAGGTATGTATGTAGTATGTATGTATGTATGGTACTGTATATATATATATATATATATATATATTAGTATATCATAATATATAATATATTGTACTGGTAATCTTCTTAGGCACGAAGATATACTAATTCAGTTGTATCCACATAGGAAAATGAAAAAAGGTATATCTCAGAAAATGCCCAACAGTTTCGTCCTCCAATGGACCTCTTCTTGGAGCGTTTATTAAGGAAAGAGATAAAACTTTATCTCTTTCCTTAATAAACGCTCCAAGAAGAGGTCCATTGGAGGACGAAACTGTTGGGCATTTTCTGAGATATACCTTTTTTCATTTTCCTATGTGGAATACAACTGAATATATATATATATATATATATATATATATATATATATATATATATATATATATATATATATGTATGTATATCCTTAAATCCACGCTAGGAAGGGTCGACAAAGTGACAATTCAAAAGAGTTCCTGTCAGAAAGAAACTTAATTCTTATTAACACACTTGTCAAAGTAATAACTAAATAATAACGAATCCCATAAAGAGGCCAGTTAAACATTTCACCAACAAGTGCCCAAAAAACGGAATGATAATAATTTCTCACGAATCTCTCATGAGAAAGAAAGGTTTTCTGCCACTTCACACGTCATCTTAAAAAATTCGAGATGCTGAAAAGAAATTCATTAATGGAAGTTCCAACAACTCTCACCTCTGATATCCATGATAATAGTTTCTGTGGTTGACACGCGCCCTCCATCTTCAGGGACAAGCTGAGCGAATATGCCCCAAAAGTCGTAAGACACAATGGAGGTAAAACGTGACGTACAAATGAACGAGCATTCTCGTAAAACCACTCGTGAGTTCGTTGTACAAAACCGATCGTGTAATAACACATTATTTATTTCACAATTCGTGATCTACACTTAATAGAGTTTTCTACATTTTTATATTCTCCTTGTTAGGAAGGTAATTTATTTTAAATAACACTTATCTCTCACTGGTTCCGCCCACAGAAACAAACACACACACGAACACAACGTTCGAGGAATTTTCCATGAAAACTCAGGTTTTGTGTCAATGTGACCTCTGAGGCAGTCGATTCTTCTTAACAAAGAACATTGACTGTTTCTGCGAGAGCTAATGCTGATATCTATCATTTCAAAGAATGTCATTGTCCACCACATCTGTCTATCTAACTATATCTATCTCTATCTATCTATATATATATATATATATATATATATATATATATATATATATATATATATATATATATATATATATATATATATATATAGATGATAGATAGATATGATAGATGTGGTGAACAATGACATTCCTTGAAATAATAGATATCAGCATTAGCTCTCGCAGAAACAAAAGTCATATATATATATATATATATATATTTATTATATATATATATATATATATGTATATAGATATATATATATATATTATTATATGAGATAACGAGAAATTAAGACAAGCGAGAAAAAAACTGACTAAACTTGAAAAAAATATACTCTAACATTATACTCAAAATAATTATTAACTAGAAAGTGTTCATCTCTGATATCGCTTTTGCTTATAATTCCTATAATAATAGTTAACCAAGTCTTTAATATTATTGATTTGCCAAAGTATATCTGTCATGTGTTATTGGCTGACAGTTCTGTAAAGCGATGTAACATCACAATCGGCTCCCAACAAATGGTCATCCTTTATAATGAAGTCGGTATCATCATCCAGCAAAACATGTTACACGCTACGGATTTCACTAAACCTGTCGACAACCTTTTGTCGAACAATTAGGGGAGGGGATGGAGGGGCGGTGTCATTCCCTGCTCTAAATTATACAATAGGTTTTATCACTTATCACTTATACTTTTTTTTTTCCACTTTCGGTGTGGAAATCCCGATGCTCACGAGAGCTGGTTGGTAGATTTTATAGGTTTCCAGTATTGCCATATGTTTCTCCCGGAATTTTTTCCCATACGGTATCTGGGAAATGAAAGAAATGTGGAATATAATAGTCTACCTGAAATATCGATAGTAAAAGAAAACGCTTATCTTATATACTATCAATGCTATTCCATCGTACGTTTATTCTTTTAATAAGCATGTATGTATAACAAAAAGGAGAGATCATACGTTGATGTTTGTCACAAAAATGAAAAAAAAATTAAAATCAATAAGCGGAGAAAGAGGTAACGGCAATGACGTTAATAAATCTTAACCTAATGAAACCTTTTACTTGGACTGTATTCGTTATCCAATTACGTTTGGAGAGAGAGAGAGAGAGAGAGAGAGAGAGAGAGAGAGAGAGCCTTGTTTTCCGTTCTGCTTTGCTGATGGATAAATCTGAAGCAGAAAGAGTAGAAGGGACATAGTCGCTCCTTTCGAAAAATAGGGTGAATTTTTCGAAAACAACAGCAAGTGTATCAAAAGTATAGTTCTGTGTGCGCGCGTGTGGGTGTATACGTGTACGTAGGAGCCAAATGCTGAAGATATGTTCAACACCTGAGGATTTCTAAGAAAACTAAATTGAAATCCTTTTTCGAAATAAACCGTAAATCTTTAGAACTAAATGTCAAAAATCCTTAAAATCGAGCGTCTTTTCCCCTGGTCACATGGGCGCCCTAAAATCCGGGAACATCACTTTGTTTTCCTTCCACTCTACCGTATACTCTTTCAGTTTAGGTAAATTAAAGGTATCATTTTTATACTGTATAATATTTGTATGCAGAAATGTTTGATTTCATTGGAACAGTATATGGGACTATTAAAAACAAAACAAGTCAATGTTACTTTCTGTATTTTCTTTCGTCATCACACCTTGCTACACTTTAATATATATATATATATATATATATATATATATATATATATATATATATATATATATATATAAGTGTGTGTGTGTGTGTGTGTGTGCGTGTACATATATATACACATATATATAATGTAAGTATGTATGTAATTTCCCCCCTTGCAAAATATGCTGCAGGCGCCCATGGCTGGTCATTCATACAAGGAAAACCGAAGTTGTAGGCGTTGCGTTAAAGAAAGAAAGAAAAAAAAAGACCTCTGTTTGAAGACTGACATAAAGGCCGACGGTTTCATACTCTTAACAGGATAACCTTCAATTGACCTCGGCCACTGACATCACATTTCCTCAAACTTTTTTCTTGTATCGTTGAAGTTCCGATAAATTTAAGCATTCATGACCAAACTTCCCTATTTATGAGCAGAAGTTCGAGACTAGTGTTACTATGTGGTAACAGACTGATTTTGGATGTAACTTTACTTTATAATGAAAATGATAAAAAATGTACTGATGATAATGGCTGTAGCAGCATTATTTGCTGTAATTATTGATAATCTGATGATAGGAATAAGATATCTATTACTTTTGCCCTAGAGAGGATGAGACGAGAGAGAGAGAGAGAGAGAGAGAGAGAGAGAGAGAGAGAGATTAATTCCAAAATAGCTTTACACAGCAATAGTAAGCAAAATCCTATTGGATTTACTTTCCCTGGATTTCATCGATCTGTGCTCCATGCGTAAATCTTTGGAAGACACTACATATAACCTTGACATTTCCAACGATGGCTGAAGGTACTTGGAAAGTTATATCTTGCTGATTCAAAGAGTTTTTCAGATAGTTTTCCCAGCTCCTCCTTAGCATTCCAATATTGGTAATAAGATAAAAGGGTACAACATTTACGCCACACATTCAACATCGGGCTTCTACAATCGTTAAATAATTTGACCAAAAAATACTTCCGGATAATTTAAATTTCGATGTTTATTCTACTTTGTCTGGTCCTGTTTCATTCACTCCTTGACCGTCCTGTACTGCAACATTCCTTCTCATAATAACTCCTTTATTTAGGTTACTTCCAACTTTTTCTCTTGCGCTTTCTTATCATTCACTTGATTCATCCTCTTTCATACTGCTACTTAACTATTTCCCCTGTTCTGCACACACTCTACAAAAGTCTCTTTTGCCGCCACTGTACCCTTGTCTTATTAGCGTAACTTCTAGGCTATTTCGTTGGCACCTATTTTGCGGTGATAGGAGCTCACTGAGTCAGCAAAGGAATATCATCATTCATTCCTCGCACTTCGTTGTTTTTTTTTTTTGGCCCTACCCATCTCTCGTCCATCTCCAGATATACTTCCTCATAAAACTCTTCTACGGCAATTTAGATTTTCTGTCCCATTCAGTTGTAACACCACTGTCAGTGCACGGAAACATTGATATTTTCTTACCTACTTTAATGACTTCCTTCAGCCACCCCAGATGTGACACTTACTCGTTCTTCCTAATTATTTCTGCTAAATTATTTGGATTATTTTGCCAGAGTAACCAAAAGGATCACATAACCCATAAACATTGGTAAACCTTGTTTGTGCTTTCTAGTAGGAAAATATCTAAATGCTGGTAATCCAAGCTCTCTAAACACATCTGGCTGCCACAGGTTCCGGAAATCCTGAGGAGGTGTGTGAGTGTGTGTGTTTGTCTTTTTTTTTTTTTTTTTTTTCATTTGTAATTTAAAAGTAAAAATGCTAAGGAGGTTTTCTATGCACGAGACTAACAATTCTGTTGATCTCCTTTAATTATAAAACAACGCAACGATAAATCTGATTATGATTGATGTCCAAAATAGAATAAAATTTAATAAAATTAAAATACTTAATTGTTTCTAAATTTTTTTGTACTTTAGCAAAACCTTAAAGATCAATAGAAATAATTATATAATCCATTACAGCTAAAATGCAATACTTTGAATTAAAAGCTGCAATGAAAAGGATCATTTTCTTGAGACTTTCACCGGATTTTGGTTATTTAACTCTTTCATTGATTGATACACAGTTATTATTGGATGCCGTCCTTGTGCATTTGCTTTGTACATTTTAGGAAAAAATTAATGACATTTTTATCACATTTTTTCTACTTAATCATTCCATATATAATTGTACTGATATGTTATCCTGTACAATTAACACTTCTGATAATACCTGTTATTTCAACTGGAAAAAGGTAAAAAAAGAACAATAGTAAAACGGAAAAAAAAAATCGTCAAACATAAAGTGCACCAATTATCTAATGCTCTTATGTGCAATGAATGTCAAGGAATAATTAACGCTGAGTTCCATGCACTATTTGCATATAAGCAAGAAATTCGAATTTCCTAATATTTCGCGCAATTTCATATTCTTGCAAGGATATAACCAAGTTTGTTTCTATAATGACGTGACACTTTTCTTAAGATTTGCGTATAGAATTTGATATATTTTACCCAATGCATTTCTGAACCTGACATAAAATATTTGCTTTTCACATTCATTTTATTTGTTTGTGAGACGAGTAATGACAACGATAATAAAAAAAAAAAACACGTATTTACTGGATTTGAGACTGAGCCTTCTAATATTTCAATTGTTCGAGGCAAGTGATAAATGACAAGTGCTCTTTACTAGGAAAAGTTTCAACATTGAAAAAAAGATATTTATGCAAAGAAGAGAGTTCATCTCATTACTATCATATAACAGTAATATAAACATCCCATTAAAATGGGATGTTTATATTATTATGTAATAACTTATCCCATTTTACAAAATGAACTTTTCAACTGCAATGCTCGGACAGTACTACGACATAACATTTTACTGCAGTTATTAATTACTTTATGAACTGCTAATATCCTGATTACTTTGATCGGGAAAGGTTAAATTCTAGATATGCAAAGCATCGCCATGGCTGCTCAATGATAACGTCAATTTCTTTTGTAATTTATTGCTGTTTGCGAGTGGAAATACCTGTTTTCTGGATGAGCTATCTCTTATCAGTTTACTCTTTCCATTTTCTAATCACTGTAGTTTAATAATAATGCGCCCAGATAGATAACAATAGGGAGAACATCCTTACTACAGAAAGACAAGAACAAGCGAAATATTATGGCAAGTAACTACAGCCCTATCACCTGCCTACCAGTGATGTGGAAGTTACAAACAGGTATCATCAGTGAAAGGCTATACAACTACCTAGAGGATAAAAAAAACCATCCACCTTCAACAGAAAGGCTGTAGAAGGAAGTGTAGGGGCACAAAAGACCAGCTCATGATAGAAAAAATGGTAATGAAGAACAGTAAAAGAAGGAAAACTAACCTAAGCATGGCATGGATTCACTACAAGAAAGCCTTTGACATACCACACACGTGGCTAATAGAATGCCCGAAAATATATGGGGCGGAGGAAAACACAATCATCTTCACAAAATATACAATGCGCAACTGGAATACAATAATTATAAGCTCTGGGATAAGACTCTAGGAGAGGTTAACATCAGGAAAGGGATCTTTCAAGGAGACTCACTGTCCCCACTGGCCCATCGTAGTGGCCATGATTCCTATGAGAAGAGTACTGCAGAAGATGGGTGCTGGGTACCAACTCAGGAAAGGAGTCAACAGAATTAACCATCTGATGTTCATGGACGACATCAACCTGTATGGTAAGAGCATCAAGGAAATAGATACCCCAATCCAGACTGTAAGGATTGTATCTGGGGACAGCAGGCTGGAATTTAGAATAGTAAAATGTTCCTTGGTCAACATACAAAAAGGCAAATTGACAAAGACTGAAGGGATAAAGCTACCATATGGAAATAGCATCAAACACAGATGGGACACGATATAAATACCTGGAAATAATAGAAGAAAAGGAAATAAAACACCAAGAGATCAAGGACAGGATCAGGAGAGAATATATGCAGTGACTTCAAGCGATACTCAAAATCAAAACTCAACAATAGAAATATAGCGAAAGTCACAAACACATGGGCAGTACCAGTAATCAGATACAGCACAGGCGTAATGGAGTGGAGGAAGGCTGAACTCCACAGCATAAACCAGAAACCTTGGAAACACATAACAATACATCAAGCACCCTAGAGCAAATACAGATAGACTAAGCATAACCCGAAAGGAAAGAAGGAGAGGACTACTATGAATAGATGACTGCGCCAACATTGGGAGCAGAGCACTGGGGCAATATCTGAAAACAGTGAAGACAAGTGGCTAAGGAGTGCATGGGAAGAAGGACTGATAAAAGTAGACGAAGACTCAGAAACATACAGAGAGAGGAGAATGACAAACAGAACAGAGGAATGGCACAATAAACCAATGCATGGACAGTAGATGAGACAGACTAAAGTACTGGCCAGTGATGAAACATGGCAATGGCCACAGAGGGAAGAATTAAAAAAGGAAACAGAAGGAATGCTAACAGCGGCACAAGACCAGGCACTAAGAACCAGCTTTGTTCAAATAATAATAGATGGAAATACTGCAGGAAGTGCAATCTGAAAAAAGAGACCATAAACCATATAGCAAGCAAATGTCCAGCAATTGCACAGAACCAATACAAAAAGAGGCATGATTCTGTAGAAAAAGCCACCCTCTGGAGACTGTGAAAGACACACTAGCTAGTTTGAAGTAATAGGTGGTATGAACACCAACCTGAGGAAGTGATAGAAAATGAACAGGCACAGTTTCTCTGGCACTAAAGTATCAGAACAGATAAGGTGATATGGGCCAATAGACCAGACGTTACATTGATTGACAAAATCAAGAAAAAAGTATCACTCATTTATTTTGTAATACCATGGTACACCAGAGTAGATGACAAAGAAAGAGAAAAAATTGATAAGTATCAAGACCCGAAAATAGAAATAAGAAGGATATGGGATATGGCAGTGGAAATTGCATCCATAATCATAGGAACACTAGGCGCGATACCAAGATCCTTGAAAACGAAATTGGAAAAACTAGATACCGAAGTAGCTCCTGGACTCTTGCAAAAGACTGTTCCTGGAAACAGCACACACAGTGAGAAAAGTGATTGACTCCTAGGGAGGCAGGATGCAACCGGTTACCCAACACTATAAAAACCACCCTGTCAAATATGATGACTATGATAGACCAAAAGAAAATAATAATATTGAAGGAGATATGCTGCTTCAGCTGCATTGATTTTTTAGAAATTATTTCCTATTCTTATTGCAGCAATTCAAACTTTACATGGATTGGTGAGTAATTTGCCTATGGAAGGCATAGGGAAAAGTTAAGATCAATTAATGTGTAAAAATATTTTTTCAAAGTAAGTTAACTCTGGCATACATTATCCGTAGATTAATACAATCTAATAGCATAATGGTGGAAAGATATATGTATAGTGTGCAGGCAGAAGTTTCTTCTGGTTTCGACCACACATTCTCAAAGCTGTGGCATTGAGTAGACTGATGATGGACTCAGGTTCTACCCTATTTATAGTCAGAGGTCTGCAGAGGGTGTCCCCCGAGTTGAATCCTCATTGCTCGGGGATGTGATGCTCATCTCCTATTAGCAGCTGAAAGAGATCTTCAAGCCACTTTCTAAAGTTGATCCTCTCTCTGCCTCAACCTTGCAGACCGATGGAGTTGGACTGTCTCATCACCGGGCAGTGTGTGACGTTGTGTGACGTCACAGTGGGCTGAATTCTCATTGGCTGCAAGGCAGCTGGTTTGATCGGGTATGGCTGGGTTGGTGTAGTCTCTCGTTCTGGTATTATCATAAGTATATATGTTTCTTCATAAGTTTGTGGTGAGGAAAAGCACCTCCTGGGTAGAGTTTATTAATAGAGGGGTTTTCCCATTGAATGAGGACGGCCTCTGGTAGTTGCAGACATTTCTAATCTGGGGCTCTCCTGATTATGATAGTGAATGGCAGGAGATCCTTTTTGGCAGACATGTCGTGGTCATGCCAATATAAGCATCAGGACAACAACAGAAAGGGCATTTGAACTGGTATACCAAATTATTCTGGGTGGGTCGGGTTATTCCTCATTATCAGGTCATTCGGTCGGCAGTTTTTGTAATATATGACGAAATTGATGTATTCGTCTTCCTCCAAGGGGGAAATGTTTTCCATGAAGAATTTCTTTATAGCCTTTTCATTCTCATGGTACTGTGAATCCATCGTAACCTTGTAGAATATCTTGATGCTATTCTGGGGATGGGGCTTCAGGCTCCCACCTCCATTGTACCATCTTCTGTCCAGGGCTGCTCGCACTTCTTTATTGACAAGTTTATTAGGATACCCCTTGTTGTTGAGCATCTGTGAGACACCGTCGAGTTCTTAGTGTGTGTCCTGCCAGGTACAGCAGTGGGTGAGCACCCTCCCTACAAAAGCCCTTACAATCATACTCTTGAATCTACTGGGGCGCTCACTGTCACCATTCCGACACATTCCTAAATTGATTTTCTTCATGTAGACCAAATTACTGAAGTCATCTTCAGTCTTACCCACAAGGACATCGAGGAAGGGGAGTTGGTCATTGGTACTGAAATCGACATTGTAGTTCAGCACCTCTGGAACATGCGCCAGACTGCTTCTACCTCTTCCTTATCGTCTGTTTGAACGAAGATGTCGTCTATGCATCTTGCATACTTGCAGGGACATCGTATTTGCACTGAGACTCTTTTCTCCACTGTTTCCATGTAAATGTGTAAATGTTGGTGAATAGAAGACCCAAAAGGGATCCCATGGCTATACCATCCTTCTGGCAGAACATTTGGCCTCTGTGGGTGGATAGGTTTTTTTTGTGAATAGGTTTTTTTTGTGCAAATCTCAAGGATGGCCTGCAAGGAAGCTTCAGGGATTTTGAGTGGGGCGGTAGATTGGTCCTATAAACATGGTCTAAAATCATATGTCAAAACTCACAAAAATGGAAACCCTCTCCGGCCTATTATAAGCCAAATGCCAGCCCCTACTTATGCCCTAGCCAAATGTTTCAACATTATTATTTGCCTCCCTACATCCTGAGCAGCTTTAACCTTCGTTCATCGGTGGAGTTCCTTGAAGACTCCGCAGGAACAGGTATCATTGCCTCGCTGGACGTGGAAACCTTGTTTACGAACATTCCCGTTAATGAAACTACAGATATGACTTTAGACCGTTCTATAGTGACCAACCTACCGTCCAACTCAATATTCCTGAAGCTTCCTTGCGGGCCCTCCTCGAGCTTTGCACAAAGAAAGCCCTATTCTTCACTCACTGGGGGCAAATGGGATCCCCTTTGGTAGTTCTATTCACCAACTTATACATACGGACAGTGGAGGAAAGACTCTTCATGCAAATACGACGTCCCCGTAAGTATGCACAATACATAAATGATATTATTTTCGTTCAAGCCGACAATGAAGAAGAGGTAGAAGCAGTCCGGTGCATTTTCCAGAGGTGCAGCATGCTGAACTACACCACTGAGTTCAGTACCAACGACCAGCTCCCCTTCCTCGACGTCCTTGTGAGTAAGACTGAAGATGCCCTCCGTACGTTGGTCTACATGAAGAAAACCAATTTAGGAATGTACCTCAATGGTGACAGTGAGTGCCCTGCTACGGAATTATTCAAAACACTATGATAATCGGGAGAGGCCTGGATCAGATATGTCTGACTACTAGAGATCCTCGTCATTTAATGGGAAAAAGTCTCTTTAAACATCCCCCAAGAGATGAAGAGACAGTCCAGCTCCCTCAGTTTGCAAGATTGAGGCAGCAAGAGCATCAACTTTAGAAAGTGGCTTGAAAATCTCTTCCACCTGCCATTAGGAAATGAGTATTGCGTGAGCCCCAGATCAATAAGAATTCAGCTCACGGGACACCCCCTGCTGACCCCAGACTATAAAAGGGTAAAACCTGAGTCCATCGTCAGTCTACTCAAAGCCACAGCTTTGAGAATATCTGATCGAAACAAGAAGAAACATCGGCCATCAAACTATAATCTTTCCACCATTATTCTATTAGATTGTATTAATCTACAGATAATATACACCAGATTTGACTTAGTTTGAAATAATATATTAAATTAATCGATCTTAACTTTTTCCTATACCCACCAGAGGCACGTTACTCACCAATTTATGTAACATTGAAAAAGCCATCATAAGAAGAATAGAAAAGAATTTCTATAAAATCAACGCAGCTGAAAGAGGATCTTCCACATCATCATCATAATAATAATAATAATAATATAATAATAATAATAATAATAATAATAATAATAATAATAATAATAATAATAATAGTAATAATAATAATAATAATAATAATAATAAGAATTAATAATAATAAATAATAATAATAATAGTAAAGATTCGGAAGAAGGCCCTCTTTCAAACATTCATCATTCAACAGAATGGCTGTCTGGATGCCATTGAGTTTGTATTGCAGTCTCTCAATCTCTTAAATGAGTTTCTTCATAACAACGGGTAGATTATATAGCAGCAGTCTAAAGTTAATTTATTCCTTGACATTTCGATAGTTCACTTTACCATTTACAACAAGGCAAATGATGCAAGGCCTACAATTATGTCATGTTTATGCCCATAATTGGTCTTACAGAAATCTTGGGCAATTTCAACTCCTTCGTCAGTCATGCAGACTCTCCCAGATGAGTCATTCTGCTCCCACCAACAGGAGCCCCCAACCCCTCAAAGTTTGACAACCAATAAAAAATCACTCAAAATATCTGTAATCCTACTTGTAGGTATAAATATGATGTAATTGTACCCATGGCTTCATTCGCCATTTTTGTAAATTGTAGATGTTTCTAGCTTAATATCAGTAAAGCGAAGTATTAATTAATTTAGTTGCTTCACCGATGAGTAACGGGTATTTAATATTTTTATGTTCATGTTTCTATAACGTAATGAAATTCTGATGAAGCTTTAAAAAAAATGCATTTTATCGCCACAAGACAGATTTGTTGAATGATTTTCAAAGCTTAGTTGTTATGAAGAACTTAATTTCTTAATTTCTGTCATGAAATGATTACCGTAAAGGAAACTAGCATTAACAGAGGAGAGAGAGGAAAGGGAGAGAGATAGAGATAGAGGAAAGTAGAGAGAAGATGAGAGAGAGAGAGAGAATAAATCATATATAGTGAATACAACAGTGTCATATATTTTCTATGCTAATGTAGAAAGGAGAGAGAGAGAGAGAGAATAAATCCTAGTATATGAAATACAAACAGTGTCATATATTTTCTTATGCATAATGTAGTAGTCTCCAGGCAATGACCTCACAGTCTGACTATCACTAAAGCTCAAAGAAGGTAATACAGAGAATTTACTTGATATATCACTTTATGAAGCATTAGCAAAATCACTCGGAGAATGATGTATCTTCTTACTCTATCCCATTATTCTCTCTTCTTTGTATTTCTGTCTCCCCTCACCCACGTGCTTTGATGATGCTCATTTTCGCAGCCTAAATGACAATGAATGATCTATATATTTCTTTCATGACTCTTAAATATTGAA
>NC_087214.1:52581043-52606043 GCF_015104395.2 Macrobrachium nipponense
CATCACTTTGTTTTCCTTCCACTCTACCGTATACTCTTTCAGTTTAGGTAAATTAAAGGTATCATTTTTATACTGTATAATATTTGTATGAGAAATGTTTGATTTCATTGGAACAGTATATGGGACTATTAAAAACAAAACATGTCAATGTTACTTTCTGTATTTTCTTTCGTCATCACACCTTGCTACATTTAATATATATATTTAATATATATATATATGTGTGTGTGTGTGTGCGTGTACATATATACACGCATATATATAATGTAAGTATGTATGTAATTTTCCCCCCTTGCAAAATATGCTGCAGGCGCCCATGGCTGGTCATTCATATAAGGAAAACAGAAGTTGTTGGCGTTGCATTAAAGAAAGAAAGAAAAAAAAAGACCTCTGTTTGAAAAACTGACATAAAGGCCGACGGTTTCATACTCTTAACAGGATAACCTCCAATTGACCTCGGCCACTGACATCACATTTCCTCAAACTTTTTTCTTGTATCGTTGAAGTTCCTATAAATTTAAGCATTCATGACCAAACTTCCCTATTTATGAGCAGAAGTTCGAGACTAGTGTTACTATGTGGTAACAGACTGATTTTGGATGTAACTTTACTTTATAATGAAAATGATAAAAAATGTAATGATAAAAAAATGTACTGATGATAATCGGCTGTAGCAGCATTATTTGCTGTAATTATTGATAATCTGATGATAGGAATAAGATATCTATTACTTTTGCCAGAGAGAGAGAGAGAGAGAGAGAGAGAGAGAGAGAGATTCCAAAATAGCTTTACACAGCAATAGTAAGCAAAATCCTATTGGATTTACTTTCCTGGATTTCATCGATCTGTGCTCCATGCGTAAATCTTTGGAAGACACTACATATAACCTTGACATTTCCAACGATGGCTGAAGGTACTTGGAAAGTTATATCTTGCTGATTCAAAGAGTTTTCAGATAGTTTTCCCAGATCTCCTCTTAGCATTCCAATATTGGTAATAAGATAAAAAGGATTTTTTAACACATTTTCGTCATACATTCAACATCGGGCTTGACAATCGTTAAATAATTTTGACCAAAAAAAAAAAAATACTTCCAGGATAAATTTAATTTCGATGTTTATTCTACTTTGTCTGGTCCTGTTTCATTCACTCCTTGACCGTCCTGTACTGCAACATTCCTTTCTAATAATAACTCCTTTATTTGTAGGTGACTTCCAAACTTTTCTCATTGCGCTTTCTTATCATTCACTTGATTCATCCTCTTTCATACTGCTACTTAACTATTTCCCCTGTTCTGCACACACTCTACAAAAGTCTCTTTTGCCGCCACTGTACCCTTGTCTTATTAGCGTAACTTCTAGGCTATTTCGTTGGCACCTATTTTGCGGTGATAGGAGCTCACTGAGTCAGCAAAGGAATATCATCATTCATTCCTCGCACTTCGTTGTTTTTTTTTTTTGGCCCTACCCATCTCTCGTCCATCTCCAGATATACTTCCTCATAAAACTCTTCTACGGCAATTTAGATTTTTCTGTCCCATTCAGTTGTAACACCACTGTCAGTGCACGGAAAACATTGATATTTTCTTACCTACTTTAATGACTTCCTTCAGCCACCCCAGATGTGACACTTACTCGTTCTTCCTAATTATTTCTGCTAAATTATTTGGATTATTTTGCCAGAGTAACCAAAAGGATCACATAACCCATAAACATTGGTAACCTTGTTTGTGCTTTCTAGTAGGAAAATATCTAAATGCTGGTAATCCAAGCTCTCTAAACACATCTGGCTGCCACAGGTTCCGGAAATCCTGAGGAGGTATGTGAGTGTGTGTGTGTGTGTGTTTTTTTTTTTTTTTCATTTGTAATTTAAAAGTAAAAATGCTAAGGAGGTTTTCTATGCACGAGACTAACAATTCTGTTGATCTCCTTTAATTATAAAACAATTGCAAACGATAATCTGATTATGATTGGATGTCCCCCAAACTTAGAATAAAATTTAATAAATTAAAATACTTATTGTTTCTAAATTTTTTTGTACTTTTAGCAAAACCTTAAAGATCAATAGAAATAATTATATAATCCATTACAGCTAAAATGCAATACTTTGAATTAAAAGCTGCAATGAAAAGGATAATTTTCTTGAGACTTTCACCATATTCTGGTTTTTTAACTCTTTCATTGATTGATACCACAATTATTATTGGATGCCGTCCTTTGTGCTTTGTACATTTTAGGAAAAAATTAGTGACATTTTTATCACAATTTTTCTACATAATCATTCCATATATAATTGTACTGATGTGTTATCCTGTATGTTTAACACTTCTGATAATACCTGTTATTTCAACTGGAAAAAGGTAAAAAAAAAGAACAATAGTAAAACGGAAAAAAAAAATCGTCAAACATAAAGTGCACCAATTATCTAATGCTCTTATGTGCAATGAATGTCAAGGAATAATTAATGCTGAGTTCCATGCACTATTTGCTTTTAAGCAAGAAATTCGAATTTCCTAATATTTCGCGCAATTTCATATTCTTGCAAGGATATAACCAAGTTTGTTTCTATAATGACGTGACACTTTTCTTCAGATTTGCGATATAGAATTTGATATATTTTACCTAATGCATTTCTGAACCTGACATAAAATATCTGCTTTTCACATTCATTTTATTTGTTTGTGAGACGAATAATGACAACGATAATAAAAAAAAACATGCACTGACTGGATTTGAGACTGAGCCTTCTAATATTTCAATGCTCGAGGCAAGTGATAAATGACAAGTGCTCTTTACTAGGAAAAGTTTCAACATTTAAAAAAGATATTTATGCAAAGAAGAGAGTTCATCTCATTATTATCATATAACATAATATAAACATCCCATTAAAATGGGATGTTTATATTATTATGTAATAACTTATCCCATTTACAAAATGAACTTTTCAACTGCAATGCTCGGACAGTACTACGACATAACATTTTACTGCAGTTATTAATTACTTTATGAAAAACTGCTAACATAATCCTGATTACTTTGATCGGGAAAGGTTAAATTCTGGACTTGCAAAGCATCGCCATGGCTGCTCAATGATAACGTCAATTTCTTTTGTAATTTATTGCTGTTTGCGAGTGGAAATACCTGTTTTCTGGATGAGCTATCTCTTATCAGTTTACTCTTTCCATTTTCTAATCACTGTAGTTTAATAATAATGCGCCCAGATAGATAACAATAGGGAGAACATCCTTACTACAGAAAGACAAGAACAAGGGAAATATTATAGCAAGTGACAACAGGCCTCATCACCTGCCTACCAGTGATGTGGAAGTTACAAACAGGTATTATCAGTGAAAGGATATACAAACTACCTAGAGGATAAAAAAAAAACATCCACCTTCACAGAAAGGCTGTAGAAGGAAGTGTAGGGGCAAAAAGAAAAAAAAAACAGCTCATGATAGACAAAATGGTAATGAAGAACAGTAAAAGAAGGAAAACCAACCTAAGCATGGCATGGATTCACTACAAGAAAGCCTTCGACATGATACCCCACATGGCTAATAGAATGCCTGAAAATATATGGGGCGGAGGAAAACACAATCATCTTAATAAAAAATACAATGCGCAACTAGAATACAATAATTACAAGCTCTGGGATAAGACTCTAGGAGAGGTTAGCATCAGGAAAGGGATCTTCAAGGGGACTCACTGCCCCCACTGCTCTTCGTAGTGGCCATGATTCCCATGACAGAAGTACTGCAGAAGATGGATGCTGTACCAATTCAAGAAAGGAGTCAAAAGAATTAACCTTCTGATGTTCATGGACGACATCAACCTGAATGATAGAACATCAAGGAAATAGATACCTCAATCCTGATATTATTGGGATTGCATCTGAGGACATCAGGCTGGAATTTAGAATAGAAAAATTTGCCTTGGTCAACATACAAAAAGGCAAATTGGCAAAGACTGAATAGATAAAGCTATCATAGGGAAAAGCATCAAACACATAGATGAGAAACGATACAAATACCTGGGAATAATAGAAGAAAAAAGATATAAAACACCAAGAGATCAAGGACAGGATCAGGAGAGAATATATGCAGTGACTTACAGCGATACTCAAAATCAAAACTCTCAAAACTAGAAATATAATGAAAGCCACAAACACATGGGCAGTACCAGTAATCAGATACAGCACAGGTGTAATGGAGTGGAAGAAGGCTGAACTCCACAGCATAAACCAGGAAAAAACTAGGAAGCACATAACAATACAGCAAAGCACCCAAGAGCAAATACAGACAGACTAAGCATAACACGAAAGGAAAGAGGGAGAGGACTACTAAGAATAGATGACTGTGCCAACATTGAGAGCAGAGCACTGGGGGCAATATCCGAAAACACAGAAAGACAAGTGGCTAAGGAGTGCATGGGAAGAAGGACTGATAAAAGTAGACAAAGACGAAGAAACATACAGAGACAGGAGAATGACAAACAGAACAGAAGAATGGCACAATAAACCAATGCATGGACAGTAGATGAGACAGACTAAAGAACTGGCCAGTGATGAAACATGGCAATGGCTACACAGGGAAGACTTAAAAAAGGAAACAGAAGGAAAGCTAACAGCAGCACAAGACCAGGCACTAAGAACCAGCTTTGTTCAAAGAATGATAGATGGAAATATTGCAGGAAGTGCAATCTGAAAAACGAGACATAAACCATATACCAAGCATATCACCTTATCTGTCCAGCAATTACACAGAAACAATACAAAAAGAGGCATGATTCTGTAGAAAAGCCATCCACTGGAGCCTGTGCAAGACACACTAGCTAGCTTGAATAATGGGTGGTATGAACACTAACCTGAAGAAGTGATAGAAAATGAACAGGCACAGTTTCTCTGGCACTTTGGTATCAGAACAGATAGGGTGATATGTGCCAATAGACCAGACGTTACATTGATTAACAAAATCAAGAAAAAAGTATCACTCACTGATGATGTAATACCTTGATACAACAGAGTAGAGAAAGAAAGAGAAAAAATTGTTACATATCAAGACCTGAAAATAGAAATAAGAAGGATATACTATATGGCAGTGGAAATTGCACCCATAATCATAGAAACACTAGGCGCGATACCAAGATCCCTGAAAAGGAAATTGGAAAAACTAGATGCCGAAGTAGCTCCAGGACTCATGCAAAAGAGAGTGCTCCTCGAAACAGCACACACAGTGAGAAAAGTGATGAACTCCTAGGGAGGCAGGATGCAACCTGTTACCCCACACTATATAAACCATCCAGTCAAATATGATGACTATGATAGACCAAAAGAAAACAATAATAATAATATTGAAGAAGATTGCTGCTTCAGCTGCATTGATTTTTTTAGAAATTATTTCGTATTCTTAATACAGCTATTTCAAATTTACATAGATTGGAAGGCATAGGGAAAAGTTAAGATCGATTAATTTGTAAAAATATTTTTCAAAGTAAGTCAAATCTGGCATTATCCGTAGATTAATACAATCTAATTGTATAATGGTGGAAAGATAATGTATAGTGTGTAGGCTGAAGTTTCTTCTGGTTTCGACCACACATTCTCAAAGCTGTGGCTTTGAGTAGACTGACAATGGACTCAGGTTCTACCCTATTTATAGTCAGAGGTCAGCAGAGGGTGTCCCGAGTTGAATCCTCATTGCTCGGGGATGTGATGCTCATCTTATTGGCAGCTGGAAAAGAGCTTCAAGCGGTGTGTGATGTTGCCTGACGTCACAGTGGGCCGAATTCTCATTGGCTGCAAGGCGGCTGGTATGATCGGGTATGGCTGGGTTGGTGTAGTCTCTCGTTCTGGTATTATCATAAGTATGTATGTTTCTTCATAAGTTTGTGGGTAGGAAACGCACCTCTTATGTAGAGTTTATATAAAGAGGGCTTTTCCCATTGAATGAGGACAGCCTCTAGCAGTTGCAGACATCTCTGATCCGGGGTTTTCCTGATTATCCTAGTGAATGGCAGGAGATCCTTTTTGGCAGACATGTCGTGGTCATGCCAATATAGGCATCAGGACAACAACAGAAAGGGCATTTGAACTGGTATACCATATTAGTCTGGCTGGGTGGGATTATTCTTCATTATCAGGTCCCTCGTTCGGCAGTTTTTGCAATATAAGACGAAATTGATGCATTTGTCTTCCCCCTAAGAGGTAAATATCTTCAATGAAGAATTTCTTCATAACCTTTTCATTCTCATGGTACTGTGAATCCATCGTAACCTTGTAGAAGATCTTGATGCTATCCTGGGGATGGGGCTTCAGGCTCCCACCTCCATTGTACACTCTTCTGTCCAGGGCTGCTCACACTTCTTTATTGACAAGTTTATTAGGATACCCCTTGTTGATGACCATCTGTGAGACACGGTCGAGTTCTTGGTGTGTGTCCTGCCAGGTAGAGCAGTAGGTGAGCGCCCTCCTTGCAAAAGCCCTTACAATCATACTCTTGAATTTACTGGGATGCTCACTGTCACCATTGCAACACATTCTTAAATTGGTTTTCTTCATGTAGACCAAATTACGGAAGTTATCTTCAGTCTTACTCACAAGGGCATCGAGGAAGGGGAGTTGGTCATTAGTACTGAAATCGACAGTGTAGTTCAGCACCTCTGGAACATGCGCCAGACTGCTTCTACCTCTTCCTTATCGTCTGTTTGACCGAAGATGTCGTCTATGCATCTTGCATACTTGCAGGGACGTCGTATTTGCACGAAGACTCTTTCCTCCACTGCTCCCATGTAAATGTTGGTGATTAGAAACACTCAAAGGGGATCCCATGGCTTCACCATCCTTCTGGCAGAACATTTGGCCTTTGTGGGTGGAGAATAGGTTTTTTCTGTGCAAATCTCGAGGAGGAACTGCAAGGAAGCTTCAGGGATTTTGAGTGGGGCAGTAGATTGGTCCTATAAACATGGTCTAAAGTTAAAACTCACAAAAATGGAAACCCTCTCCGGCCTATTATAAGCCAAATGCCATCCCCTACTTATGCCCTAGCCAAATGTTTCAACATTATTATTTGCCTCCCTACATTCTGAGCAGCTTTAACCTACGTTCATTGGTGGAGTTCCTTGAAGACTCCCCAGGAACAGGTATCATTGCCTCGCTGGACGTGGAAACCTTGTTTACGAACATCCCAGTTAATGAACCTTGTGGGCCCTTCCCGAGCTTTGCACAAAGAGGAAAGAGTCATCATGCAAATACGACATCCCAATAAGTATGGAAGATACTTAAATGATATTATTTTCGTTCAAGCCGACAATGAAGAAGAGGTAGAAGCAGTCCGGTGCATTTTCTAGAGGTGCAGCATGCTGAACTTTACCATTGAGTACAGTACCAATGACCAGCATCCCTTCCTCAATGTCCTTGAGAGTAAGACTGAAGATACCCTCCGTACTTTGGTCTACATGAAGAAAACCAATTTAGGAATGTACCTCAATGGTGACAGTGAGTGCCCTGCTACGGAATTATTCAAAATACTATGATAATCGGGAGAGGCCCGGATCAGATATGTCTCTGACTACTAGAGATCCACCTCATTCAATGGGAAAAGGTCTCTTTAAACACCACCCAAGAGGTGAAGAGACAGTCCAGCTCCTTCAGTTTGCAAGGTTGAGGCAGCAAGAGCATCAACTTTAGAAAGTGGCTTGAAAATCTCTTCCACTTGCCAATAGGAAATGAGTACTGCGTGAGCCCCAGATCAATGAGAATTCATCTCACGGGACACCCCCCGCTGACCCCAGACTATAAAAGGGTAAAACCTGAGTCCATCGGCAGTCTACTCAAAGCCACAGCTTTGAGAATATCTGGTCGAAACAAGAAGAAACATCGGCCATCAAACTATAATCTTTCCACCATTATTCTATTAGATTGTATTAATCTACAGATAATATACACCAGATTTGACTTAGTTTGAAATAATATATTAAATTAATAGATCTTAACTTTTTCTTATACCCACCAGAGGCACTTACTCACCAATTTATGTAACATTGAAAAAGCCATCATAAGAATAGAAAAGAATTTCTATAAAATCAACGCAGCTGAAAGAGGATCTTCCACATAATAATAATAATAATAATAATAATAATAATAATAATAATAATAATAATAATAATAATAATCAGAAAACAAGGAAACATATGACAATACACAGAAAAACCAGGAAACACATGACAATACACAAAGCACTACACCCAAGAGCAAATACAGACAGATATACATAACACGAAAGGGAGGAGGGAGAGGAGGGAACTACCTAAGTATAGAGGACTGCGTCAACATCGAGAACAGAGCACTGGGGCAATATCTGAAAACCAGTGAAGACGAGTGGCTAAAGAGTGCATGGGAAGAAGGACTAATAAAAGTAGACAAAGACCCAGAAATATACAGAGACAGGAGAATGACAGACAGAACAGAGGACTGGCACAACAAACCAATGCACAGACAATACATGAGACAGACTAAAGAACTAGCCAGCGATGACACATGGCAAGGGGAGAGCTAAAGAAGGAAACTGAAGGAATGATAACAGCGGCAAAAGATCAGGCCCTAAGAACCAGATATATTCAAAGTACGATAGACGGAAATAACATCTCATACCCCATATGTAGGAAGTGCAATACGAAAAATTAAACCATTAACCACATAGCAAGCGAATGCCCGGCACTTGCACAGAACCAGTACAAAAAGAGGCATGATTTAGTAGCATTAGCCCTCCACTGGAGCCAGTGCAAGAAACATCAGCTACCTTGCAGTTATAAGTGGTACGAGCACCAACCAGAGGGAGTGATAGAAAAACGATCAGGCAAAGATCCTCTGGACTATGGTATCAGAACGGATAGGGTGATAAGTGCAAATAGACCAGACGTGACGTTGATTGACAAAATCAAGAAGAAAGTATCACTCATTGATGTCGCAATACCATGGGACACCAGAGTTGAAGAGAAAGAGAGGGGAAAAATGGATAAGTATTAAGATCTGAAAATAGAAATAAGAAGAATATGGGGATATGCCAGTGGAAATCGTACCCATAATCATAGGAGCACTAGGCACGATCCCAAGATCCCTGAAAAGGAATCTAGAAAAACTAGAGGCTGAAGTAGCTCCAGGACTCATGCAGAAGAGTGTGATCCTAGAAACGGCGCACATAGTAAGAAAAGTGATGGACTCCTAAGGAGGCAGGATGCAACCCGGAACCCACACTGTAAATACCACCCAGTCGAATTGGAGGACTGTGATAGAGAAAAAAAAAAAAAAAAAAAAAAAAAAAATAATAATGATAATAATAATAATATAAATTCGGAAGAAGGCCCTCTTTCAAACATGCATCATTAAACAGAATGGCTGTCTGGATGCCATTGAGTTTGTATTGCAGTCTCTCAATCTCTTAAATGAGTTTCTTCATAACAACGGGTAGATTATATAGCAGCTGTCTAAAGTTAATTTATTCCTTGACATTTCGATAGTTCACTTTACCATTTACAACAAGGCAAATGATGCAAGGCCTACAATTATGTCATGTTTATGCCCATAATTGGTCTTACAGAAATCTTGGGCAATTTCAACTCCTTCGTCAGTCATGCAGACTCTCCCAGATGAGTCATTCTGCTCCCACCAACAGGAGCCCCCAACCCCTCAAAGTTTGACAACCAATAAAAAAATCACTTAAAATATCTGTATAAAATATAGGTATAAATATGATGTAATTGTACCCATGGCTTCATTCGCCATTTTTGTAAATTGTAGATGTTTCTAGCTTAATATCGGTAAAGCGAACTATTAATTAATTTAGTGGCTTCACTGATGAGTAACAAGTATTTAATATTTTTACCTTCATGTTTCTATAACGTAATGAAATTCTGATAAAGCTTTCAGAAGAAAACAGATTTTATCGCCACAACATAGATTTGTTGAACGATTTACAAAGCCTAGTTGTTGTTATGAAGAACTTAATTTCTGTCATGAAATGATGACCGTGAAGGAACCTAGCATTAACACACACACACACACACACACACACAGAGAGAGAGAGAGAGAGAGAGAGAGAGAGAGAGAGAGAGAGAGAGAGAGAGAGAAATAAATCCTAGTGTATGAAATACAAACTGTCATATATTTTCTTCTGCATAATGAAGATTGTCTCCAGGCAATGACCTCACAGTCTGACTATCACTAAAGCTCAAAGGAGGTAATACAGAGAATTTACTTAATATATCACTCGGAGAATGTTGTATTTTCTTACTTCTTTTGTATTTCTGTCTCCCTTAACCCACGTGCTTTGATGATGCTCATTTTCGCAGCCTAAACGACAATGAATGGTCTATATATTTCTTTCATGACTCTTAAATATTGAAGACTTTAATATTAACTGAGAGACAATTTCTTATTTTATGTAGCTCGGACACGTACAAAAAAACAGATAAAGAAATAAAGAATAAACCTTATACAAGAAGGAAAAAATGAGGTAAGATACCCAGAATAAGCTACTGACCATCAGGGAACATCAAAATAGCTTTGTGACTTGCACAGACAAAGGAGCAAGAGGAGGAGAATTAATCTCTCTTAATAACACAATCAGTGAACACAAGGAAAACCCCTTTCAGTGATCCATCAAGATTCCGGGAATGAATCACAATATTAGTTTTTCCATGAAGCCAACACCTTCCATTGTCACTGTCCAAACGCTGTGTGACGCCAACGAAGGTCTTGGGGACGAGAGGACTGACTTGGGATTCCTCGAAGCGACTTTCTAGGATTTCTTCTTTTAATTTTATGGGGAAATGGTTCATTTTGGTTCAACTTGAATTGCCACATTGCAGTAATAAGCGATGAATGGAGAGAAGATTACCATTTTATTTTTAGAAATAGAAGTGAGTTATGACTTTCCCTATAATGTAGAAGTTATATCAACTCGAGACCAGCCACTTGGTTCTAAAACTCCAGTGTTACTATGTTGTAATTTATCTTCGCCTATACTTTTCAAATTCTTTGGCAAAATGTGGTCTTTTGTTTTTCTTGAAATTATTTCAGTTTATCCAGTATTTTTAGTCAAATATTGATATGACTGGCCTCTTCATCACTCATATATATATATATATATATATATATATATATATATATATATATATATATATATATATATATATATATATATATATACATACTCAAGTAACTTTGGACAAAATACGGCTGATGTCTTCTCTGACGGGAAGTAGTGTAGCCTATGTCTGCGGTTAGATGCCTGTCAGTATTCGAGCCAGTGACCTATGAACCTTCCGTCCATCGATTTGCTGACCTCTGAGCAAAGTGTTGCATTAAAAGCTCTCTCCTCTTTCACTTTGGTAGTGACCTCCTTGCTCAACACAGGTCGGTTTTTCTCTATCATAGGCGTTCGAGCTATGAAGTTTCCTTTTACGCAAGATTTACCATGGGAAGCGTTTTCATGGTATCTACGTAGATAAATAAAGAAGGACCAACTTCATGATATTTATGGATGGTTACCTAACTAAGAATTGACCAGACCCAACGAGGCTAAACTTCACCGTTTGAAGGTCGAGAGAAATGACTTTCACTGCCTTTAGCATGGCCGTTCGTACTTTAATAGACTATTTTCACTTCACTAAACAGATTCGATTTTAAAATAAATCGCCTGCAAAAATGTTTTATTTATATCAAGAGCTAAAATTCCATAAAAGAATTAGAACCACTTTACCCTACTCGTAACTTGATCACCGATTCAGCTGTGATTCGATTCGATGCCAAACATCGGTGAAGTTTTTTTTTTTTATGTAGAATAAATAAACTTAATTTGACGGTCCTTCATTACCTAATCCAGACCCGGTCATGCGGTTAACCCAACGAAATAGGTGAATTTTTAGATCTAATTCGGGTAACATTATCCATATCCCTACAAAGAACATCAGTTATTTAAAAAAGATATAACAAATTACTGTGATCAGAGGTAATATAAGTTTCTCTTTAACCAATTCTTTGGAATCGTTGCACAGATTTTCATTTCCATAAATTGCAGAAAGAGTTTTTAATGGAGTTGCAGCCTTTGCGAAAACATCTCATCTTTTGACTTAAATACATGAAATACAAGAGTCGCAGAATTATATTATAGATATATTTTATTGGTATATAAAATGTGAATACAAATACAAATTAATCTTTGTAATAACTTTACTATCTTACATTATTTATATATAATGTTTTCTTAACTTATTTTTACTGTATTTTTATATAAACATTTTAAATGTAAAATATTATACTCAAGGCGAATTGTTATAATAAATAAGCTAAGAAATTAATAATAATAAAAAAAGGTAAATTAAGTATGCGATCAAGAATTATACAGAATATAAAAAAATATTTTACGATTACTTCATGCTTATTTGGCTCCATTTTTCCACAGGTTTCTGAGAAAATGGAATTTAAAAGAGAATAAAATAAAATTTTGGAAGTGAAAACGAAAGGAAAGATTTTTGCGTATATTCTCGGATGAACCCCCTCCTTTTTATTTGGTCCCTCCCACCATGAAAGACCCTAAATGACCTCAAGGCCTCCTATCATCCTTACAGCCGTTGCCTTCTGTATAGGGATCTCAGTCTCCTACACATTTGGTCTATTCATAGGACTCAGGTTTGACGTCACGCGTAACCAAATGCAGGAATTGACTGGTGTCCTTAAAGAGAAGATACAAAAATACGGGAAGGAAACCTTAATCAATGATAAATAAAAAAATAATATACATACATATAATATCATACAAATTCTGATATTCATTATAACTAACAAAATTTCCAAGGCATTAATCGGTTTTATTTTGTCCTTTTCATTTTCATTTTAAATCTACACTCTTCAATACTTTTATCGCTCATTGCCATCCTCCATTTCTTCTGCAAGGTTCCTGAAATGAATGTTTAATCTATTAAGATTTATTTACCAGATCAAGTGGCAGTGTTTATTTTTACCGAGTAAATTACAAAGAATAAAAAGCCTCTCCTCTCTTCTTAACCAACGTGTGAGGAAAAGCAACGGATTTTCTCACAATCGGAGAGAAAGGAAATGAAAGACAACTGAAGAAGATTATGTACAATATTTAAGGAATATAAGGCAAGAGGAAGTCTAAACCTCATCAAAAGATAAGGATACCTCTTGGAGTCAGGGGAAACCTCGGCAGAGGAGAATGTCAATCCTTCGTGACATTAATCGAAGCACAAGAAGACAATTCCTTCCAGTAATCCATTAATATTAGGAGTGAGAGGCAATATTAGTTTTCCATCAAATGAACATCGACCCAAACGCTGGAAGGAGTGACGGTATTCATTTAAGTCAAAGGAGCCAAGGATTCAGGATTATTTGATTGGATTATCCTGAATTTTTCTTCGGGTTTTACTAAGAAATATTTTTGAGGTAAGAAATTTTACCTCAATTACTTTTGCCTTCTTTTTTAATTGTCATTTTCTTTTGTTCAAACAGAAACAGACGTCTGTTCTAGTGATTTGGAAATTCACTTTTCTCGTGCATAGGCCTACACCTTAATTTCACTTTAGAACTTATGACAGGATTTACTTAACATGGATCTGACAAAATCCTAAAGACATAAGCTTATCCTAACATAATAACGTAGAAAAATTCCGGGATTGATTATGTTCTGTAATATAATATATCTACTGATATTTTGGAACCAAACATTCTTTTAAAATTAAAGAGAAGTTCAGCTCAACACTCAAATTTGCAAGGTGGTTGGGATGCATGCAAACGAAAATGTATTAATGTTATAGTGCAAGGTTAGTATTTTCCCAAATTTAGCAAAAGTGTAAACATGTAAACAAATACATATTGTGGGAATCTCGAATATTTTTTTAGTTTAAAACCATTAAAACACTAGTCTTGGAGGGTGTGTATCATTAAAACAAGTGAATAAAATTCCTTTGATCCAAAGATTCAATATAAACAAAGTACTCATTAGTAAAGGTCGTGGATGACCATCAGTATAAGGAATGCATCACTTCCCAATTTAGCGAGTTCCAACCCTTATATGAAGTTATTACAAGCTTTATATTTTAATCAGTGCCATTTGTATTGGCATATTAACACACTGTTCATTATGTTCCTACACAAAAAAAAAACCAAGAGCTGGATCTAATTTCACTGGAACTTGAGCCATTAAGTCAAGAGGGCGCCGACTCAGAAAAAAAATTCTGGAGAGAGAGAGAGAGAGAGAGAGAGAGAGAGAGAGAGAGAGAGAGAGAGAGAGAGAGAGAGGATGAAGTCGGGCTAAAGCGGCTTCGGAAACAAATTCAATTAAGATCAAATTTGAAGTGTTTCCGTGTCTACTTTTTTTTTTTCATCCAACAAAGGAGAATTGTCGACGTAAAAAAAGGAGCGGTTCATTTTTCCATCGATTCTAGTTTGTTATTTTGATTTTTTTTATTCCAATGAGGTTTCTGTTTTTTTTTTTTTTTTTTTTTTTGTCATATGTATAAAATTCATTTTCTTTCTATTATTGTTCTGCTCTTTTCAGTAAGGTTCTCTCTCCTGTGCTCTATATAATCTGTTTCTCTGTACATTATGTTCTTCACTAACTACATTTGCCTGTTCACAAGACTCTTGGTAAAGAAAATGTCTTTCGGGAAAATTATAGTGCTCTCAATTGGTGGTGTTTACAGACTACGCAAAATTTTAAAAGAACATCCGCCGTCTGCAACAGATGTAACAAAAGATCTGCAGCATAAACTTAATTCCGGGATATAAGATAGTAGTAGTTTATCGAGAGGAAAGAAGCGTCATATTCAACCACATCTACCACTTCATTTGCCTGGAGTAAATTACAATGCTCCAAAATTTATGTAAACTTTGAGATCACGACAGTAAAATTGGCAATTCAATTCTTATTCTTGCAACAGTCACTTGAGCTCGAAACTGACAAGGCAACGAAATAAAATAATGGAGGAGAAGAGAAATGAAATATATTCACTTATGAGAATGAAAATGACTTTATCTCTAAAGAGAAGCTTTGCAACTACAATGTTCCATCAATGCTCCAACGTAATTCTTAATTACGTTATCAATCAATGAATGTATTACTAATTTTCTGGTCAATATGATCTGGACATCGTCCGGAAAGAAATGAATTAGACGAGTGATCTTAGATGGTGAAGTGTCATCACCACCAGAATTTTGTTAGTTGGTTTTATATATATATATATATATATATATATATATATATATATATATATATTATATATATATATATATATATATATATATATATATATATATATATATATATATGTTGCAGCAAAATGATAAAATTTAAATGACCGTGTTTTTTACTAGAGAAATATTATTATTCTAATTATTAACTAGTTAATCATATTGTAAGGAATACCAATAGATGCTAATTATCTTATAATAATAATAACAATAATGATGATACACCTATTCTGGGCATTGTAAAAGCAGAGATAGGTATAATATAGATTAATTTCAGAGGTAAGTGAAATGTCAGGTTTCACAAGAGAGATGGAGGGAGTAGCGAAGGAGATGAGAGTAAAGGAGGAGATCACTATCCGCCATGCAGGGAAGAGAGCAGCCTCCATTTTCATTGATAACAAAGAGTACCGTAAAAAACTGGAAGCCCTCTTGTCTGACAACACGAAGTTTGAGTGTCTAACACGAAACCCCACTGAAGATATGAAGAGGGAAGCTAAACTGGATCATTAGTGCTATCAACGCAGCCACGAGTGCAGTCCACCTTCCACCCACCCAAGGGAACTACGGCCTGTGTAACCTATACAGGAACGTAAAAACCCGCCCCGACTTATGCCTTGGCCAAATGCCCGAACCAAATCTTGATGTCCAACGTCCTAATCTGGTATAGCCTGCGATCTTCGGTAGAGTTCCTCAAAGAAATTCACGACTCTCCAGGCACAGAAACTAATTCTTGCTTGACGTAGAATCTTTCTTTACCAACGTGCCCGTCAACGAAACCATTGGCATCATCCTAGATAGAGTCTACAGGGACCAGTCGACGGCACCTCTTAACATCCCAGAAGCTTTGTTGTGGGCCTTGCTAGATATCTGTACGAAGATGGCACCCTTCTCCACACAGAAACCAGATGTTCCGTCAGAAGGATTGGTTCGTGATGGGCTCCCCCTCAGGTATCCTCTTTGCTACATGAGAATTGTGGAGGAAAGATTCTTCGCCCACATACAGCGCCCCATACATATGGTCAATATATTGATGATATCTTCGTGCAGCTGACAACGAGGATGAGGTCAAAGCCCTTCGCCGCATGTCCTAGCAATGCACGTGCTAAACTATACTCGATGCCTTTGTTGCCAAGACTAAAGGCAGCCTCCGTACTTCTGTTTACAAGAAGAAAACTAATCTAGGAATGTGCCTGAATGGAAACAGCGAGTGCCCCACCAGGTTTAAGAACACGACTGTCAGGGCTTTTGTAAAAAGGGACCTCTACCACTGTTCAACTTAGCAGGACACCTACCAGAAGCTTCATAGAGCTTCACAGATGCTTGTGAATAACTATTATTTGAATAAGCTCATTACCCGAGAAATCCGTCCTACCCTGAAGAAATGTACAGCAAAAGTGAGAACCTGCAACCCCGCCCTCAGGACAGCATCAAGATTTTCTATAAAGCATTCATGCACTCCCAGTATTGCAAGGAAGAGTACTCCACAAAGAAGATCATCGTGAAGAACATCACCCCAACTGAGGATTGAAAGAAGATTGAACTTGCAATATATTAGAAGAATAACTGAACTAGAGGCCTTATTATGAGAAACAACCCTTCCCGGCCAGTATGAGACCCCTTTAAACAGGCAAACGAGGTCTAGTCTACTGTTTTGAATGCCCAATGCCCAGATTTATGGGCGCTTATGTCAGTATGACCACAATGTGTCTGCTGAAGAAGGTCTCCTGCCATTTCTAGGAGGGTGCCATCAAGAACCATACACTAACCAGCAACAATACAGTTACCTCCCGCGACAGTATTATTCAGAATACATGAATAATTGGGAGAAGGCAGAACTCCGCAGCATAGATCAGAAAACCAGGAAAACACATGACAATACACAAAGCACTACACCCAAGAGCAAATACGGACAGACTATACATAACACGAAAGAAAGCAGGGAGAGGACTACTAAGTATAGAGGACTGCGTCAACATCGAGAACAGAGCACTGGGGCAATATCTGAAAAGTGAAGACGAGTGGCTAAAGAGTGCATGGGAAGAAGGACTAATAAAAGTAGACGAAGACCCAGAAATATATAGAGACAGGAGAATGACAGACAGAACAGAGGACTGGCACAACAAACCAATGCACGGACAATACATGAGACATGGGATACAGATGTCATTGACAAAGTTTTTATTCAACCAACGTTTAAGAGAATTAAAGGAAGATTATCAGAGGGAGTGACCTAAATTGGCTTACTTGTGGAAGGATCTCTTGGTATAAATACCACCTTTTTCTGTAACTTTTTTCATTCATCTACCTGAAAGAGGGATACAAGCAGTCTCTGAAATATAGTATTTTCTCTCTATATTTTGGCATTTTTATGGACTCCTTTTATTAAGATTTTACATATATATAATATACGTATATATATATATACATATATACATATATATATGTATATATGTGTATATATATATATATATATATATATATATAGTATATATATATATATATATATATATATATATATAGTCTGTATAAGTACCTATATAATAAAACATACAGTTATGCATATATATATATATATATATATATATATATATATATATATATATATATATATATATATACTTATATATGCATAACTGTATGTGTTATTATAGGCAGGTACTTATACAGACACACACACACACACCACACACACACACACACACACACACATATATATATATATATATATATATATATATATATATATATATATATATATACTTCTGATTATTTAAGGACTGTTGACCGTAAAAGTTTAATTAAAGAAGTGATGACTTGACAGGTGTTACTACATTACCTAAGGAGAGTATTTGATGAAACAGTTCCCACGGAATACAGAATGAAGTGACATTGATATGAAGATTTCCACCTCAAGAGTCGCCTTCCTTGAGACAAGAAGCACTCCATATTATTCTGAATATTAGAAAACGCCGTAGGAGGGGTGGAGGGGGGTGGGGGGAATCACTCGAGATTCTCTAGACGCTATAATTCCATTTTCATTTCTAATAAACCTTTGGGAATGACATTCGCTTTCCTTTACTACTCTTCAAAAAGACATTATAAACCTTTCTTTCGCTGAACATTCTTTACGGCCTTGCAAATTTTCAGCCATTCAATTGATATCATTTCTAAGTTTTATGAAAATGTTGAATGAGAGGAATATCCATTATAAGCGGGTTCCCTTCACCAGAAGAAGAAGCAGAAGCAAAAGAAGATGAAGAAGAAGAAAAATCCACACCTCAGCGCGCAAAGTGAATGAAAGAATAATTCTTTTTCTCCATCGAGCGAACATCTGCCAATATTCACCGTCTATCGACACCAAGATCCCAAAGATATTTATAGAACCAGAAGAAGACTGATTTGTTTTCCCAAGAGGCTTCTAAGGAGACCGTTGAGGAAAAGAGTATTTCTCTAATGTTCCTTACATTACGTTGGGTTCCCTAGTTCAATTGCAGAGTTTTCAATAAAGCTTGCATAAGCAAATATTAGTCCACAAATATCGTTTTATATCGAATTCAATCTACCTTGGGAATGACTTGCGCCAAGGAAAATTAGAGTGAGTGCCTCTACGCTTGCCAGGATTCGAACCGTGGCCTGGACTTGAAACAACGATAGACGGTGACTTGGACCCCTATGGGCTTATTAATTACAATCTCCCTCGGGTTCAACTTACTCTCGAGGTACAGTGAATTCCTTTATTAAACGATTGTTGAGACTTAATATTTATAAATATACAAGTCACACATATATGTAAAAAATTTATATATACATACATACATACACAAACACACACACATTATATATATATATATATATATATTATATATATATATATATATATTATATATATATATATATATATATATATATATATAATGCGAAAAGAGCTTGTACAATTGAGGTAGTGCGACAAAATGTCTAGTATTATGGTAGTTAAGAGTCAAAATCGCTATACTGACAAAACAACTAGTAGTGCATTTCATCTGGTACTGCAAGAGCTGTTAACCAAATCGCTTATTTCAAGAAAGTGTAGTTGTGTTTAGGTGTGGTTTAAGTGTTAAAATGATTTACGGTCAATACTAAAGTTGTTAGCAGAACAAACTATATATTTTGCTCTTAGCCATTAGCCTAAATTCAATTTTTTATTTTCTTTTTATCTTATTTAAGCAGAAATACATTACTAATATTTTAGCCATCGCAATGAACGTCATCAAGTCCCAGAAAGAAGGTGATATGGTCTGCTAACAAAACAACCCAGAACTGGAGATTTGTCATTACAGACTGTAGGGGCACAATGAAAACTCAGCTGAACTACAAAGAAAATTTTGAAGAAACATTCGACAAGAACATAATCATGCTCCAGATCCTGCATGGCAAGATGTTTGAATTGCTTCCTTTAAGTAAAATGAATGAAGAAGCAGAACCTTATTGTAGTGTAACACCACGAAGAATTATTGCCAGTGCAGTACAAAAGCGGGACGACGAAGCAATGGCGAAATGTGCCTAAAAAAAAGGGTCACTCCAGAAACGAATTCAACGAAAGCGTTGTAAAAATGAAGGTTACCTTCGTACAATACATCAACTGATGAATTAATACTTCCTGAGGAATTTAAAATGATTTCCATAAATGGAACTAAGGATTCTTCTTATCAAGTAATGTATTTAGTGATTAAAAGCGAATATTCATGTTTGCCAGTGTACTAATGCTCCATCAACTAGTCAATTCGAAATTCTGGGTGTACGACGGTACTTTCAAAGTTGTAACTAAATTGTTTTATCAGTTATATACAATCCATGTTGTTAGGGAAGACTTCCGTTTGCTCGTGTTTATCTTTTGATTCCAGACAAAACTCACATAAAATATGAAAGAGCATTTAAGATTCTAAAAGAAAACCGTCCAGATTGTAACCCTGAAAACGTAAAATCAGACTGAAAAATCTGTTATTAATGCTTCCATGAAAGCATTTCCTGGTGCAAACATAAACGGGTGGTTCTTTCATCTTTCTCAGTCAACATGGAGAAAGGTACAGAACATTGGATAAACAAATAGCTGTGTATTTGATGCCAACTGCTTTCTTTATTTAGCAAGATGCTTGCAGCCTCGGCGTTCCTTAATCCTGATCAAGTGACAGATAGATATGAAGAGCCAAATGAAGACCTCGAATTTTTGCAATTGCATGAAGAAATGCAAACGTTGTATGATGTTTTTGAAGAAACATACTTTGGGAGACGCCAGAGCAGAGGAAGGAGAACAACCATATTTCCCATCGAATTGTGGAATGTTCGGCAAAGAACAGAAAATGATATAACAAGGACGAATATCAAGCCAAAGAGAAGGATGGCATCGTGCTATTCAGACAATGTTGTTTGATTCTCTTCATCCAACCGCACGGCGCTTTCTTCAGGGAATTCAGAAAGAGGAAGTCTCACAAAGAAGTATCTAAATGCGTAAATCAGTGGATAGCAAACACCTGTCAAAAAGAGAACTAAAGAAATTAACTTCATAAACAAATTAACTTGATAAACAAATTAACTTGATGAAAAAAGCACTCGTATAACGACATATCTACTAAAGATGTTTTGTGGGGGGATCAGCTATAACAACATATTAAAGCTTTATTTATTTTTCATCATTATCAGGTGTTTTAGACAGAATTTTTCTAATAGAACATTTTAATGAAAACTATTATAGATATGTCCTATAACCTTATACAAGTTGTGAAAACCAGTTCTACTAAAATGGGACAAAAGAGAAGGAAAAGCTGAATAAAATAGTAAAGAACAAAATATATTTTGATGCTTCAGTTTTAATTCTACTAAATAGGCTAATTAGGTTAACAGTTCTTTCAGCGACAGTTAAAATGATCTATTAGCTATTTTATCACAATAGCTATTTTGCCACTACCTATTATAGTACTAGCCATTTTGTCGCATGAGCTCAACTGTACTAGCTCTTTTGGGACAAGCTACTACGTCGAAGACTCGCGCATATACATACATATATATATATATATATATATATATTATATATATATATATATATATATATATATATATATATATATATTTCACGGGCAATTGATGAATATAGTTATATATAGAATTTAGGCCAAAAGGCCAAGCACTGAGACCTATGAGGTCATTCAGCGCTGAAATGGCTATTGATAGTAAAAGGTTTAAAAGGTGTAACAAGAGGAAAACCTCAAAGCAGTTGCACTATGAATCAAGCGTTATGAGAGGGTGATAGGTAAGATGAAGAAAGAGAATATGAAAGGAGGTACAGTAAAAGGAACAAAAGTGTTTGCAGCTAAGGACCGAAGGCACGCTGCAAAGACCCTTCAGTATGCCTACAGCGCACAGCATGAGGTCCGCTGACGGCACTACCACCCCTACGGAGACGGACTGTTGACCAATACGGCATTACCCAAGGGGAGTAACTGGCGAAATGGTACTCTCAGAAAATAGAGTGATGTGACACTGATATAGAGTTTTATATCCAGAGTCGCCCTTTAGAGGCAAGAAGGAGTCCCTATTGTTCTCTATATTGGAAAAATCGTTGAAATCAAACGAAATTCACTGGACGCTATTGATCACTATTCCTTTTTCGAAAACATTTGGGGATGACACACTTTTTATTATGAGCTATTCTTGAAAATAAGAACATATATCTCTTTTCGCTGACCAATCTTGGCAGCCTTACAAAATTTTCACCCATCCAGTTCATATGGTATTTTTGAATTCTTATAAAATGTTGGGCAAGAATAACAAATACCAGCTAAAATATAAGTAAAGAACTTTGCCTTAGTTATCCTTTTAATTAAAAATAATTCCTAATATTGGCAACTTACCTCGGGTAATAAAAGCTCTCATAAACATTTTTATTTACATACTCAAAAAAGTCTTTGCAAAAACGAAAACGAGGAACGTCCTGAGAAGTTGATAATTAGCTCTGATACAGACATTCCAACAGCCATGGAAACAGTATAAACAACTGAAGAAAATGTGAATAACGAGTAAAATCGAAAAGCAAAACTGTATACCTGCATGAAATCTATATTTGTGTGGGTCTAGGAAAAGAATTAACGATACACCTTAATGGCGCCTTCTTGTTAAGTGCTAAGAGTAGCATGTCCTCCTAATGCTAAATGTTTCCCAACTCAGGAAGGGCAAATTCGCAACTGCGAGATTAAGTGGGATATTGTAGCTCCTTCTGCAATATAAGATCTGGGAATTTTTATTCCATTCTCTCTCTCTCTCTCTCTCTCTCTCTCTCTCTCTCTCTATAATAACGTAATCTCACTAGACTTCTCCTTCCGATATTTTACGCCAAACTGCCTGGAATTTTAGTGTTATATTAATAACTGAATCAGCCAAGAAAGATTAGCTTTACTCAACCATGATGCGTATTTTTTAAACACACACACATATGTATATATATATACATATATATATATATATATATATATATATATATATATATGTGTGTGTGTGTGGGTGTGTGTGTGTGTAACTGAATCGCGAAAGTTTGGAACGTGATAAATGCATAAATAAAGGTATAAGCCACAAAGGAAAGTGAAACACTGGAGTCAGTCTGCTAAGTAAAGGACGTTGAGTCGAAAGATCTTACAGCTACTCCAGTGTTTCCCTTTCCTTCGTGGCTTATGCCTTTATATGTATATGTATTATATATATATATATATATATATATATATATATATATATATATATATATATATATATATATATATATATATATATATATATTCTCACAACGTGATCGAACCCAAGTCTTTCAATAGGAAGGGAAGGACGCTCCCAGCTAATCCACACATAAAAGAAGTTGGAACTTAAGTCCCACTGTACCTAAAGTTTTGCCCGGACAGGCTAATTGTCTCGGGTACCAGAGTTCCCTACTCAGCAATGACCCAGTTGACAGTTTCGCTAGAATGATCCCTTCTGAGTGAATATGAAAGAGATAATCAAAAATAATTTTCTGACAGATATCAAAAACGAACCCAGGTTCTTCCGAGACTTGGGTTCGATCCTGATGCGAGTCAGAAATGTATTTCTGTTCCACACGTGATTGTGTTGGTATTTTTCTCTTATATATTCACTCAGAAGGATAATTCGAATGGAATGCTGTCAGTTGGGTCACTGCTGAGTCGGCAAGTTGGGGAGGACACTGTGGTATTTGAGCCAGTTAGCCTGCCCGGGCAAAGCCTTGGGTACAAAGGAAATGGTTACTTTTTTGACTCATGTGGCTTAGTTGGCAGCGGCTTGCATTTCAATATATATATATATATATATATATATTATATATAATATATATATATATATATATATACATATATATGCAAGCTATTGTTTAGAATCACTGTAAAATAGGGATGTTTTCCTTCTCGCTAAAGAGAATAGAAGAGAGAGAGAGAGATCCAAATGAGCTTAATCTTCTTTAGAGAAGTTACAAAAGCCAATCAATCTCCAAAATTTAATACCAATCAAAAAGATTACGACCATTTCCCTGACTATCTTTCCGACCTCCAGTATCATGAAGAGGCAAAAAGAGAATACTCTGGACGTGATTGAAACCAATTGGTTTCTTCGTCATTTTATATCTTGACTAGAATCATTAGGATGTTTGGGAATAATTTCTAGTTTATCTGTGTTGTCTGAGTTTGTCTTATTCATTCTCATTCATTTCATTTGGTGACTTTACTTTCTCCTGAGTAGAAGCCTTATTTTCTCCAGTTTCCAGCTTACTTCCTACTCTTGACTCAACTTTCTTTTCGCGTATCTTATCTAATTGTTTATCTTTCTTGTAACAAGGTTTCAGAGAATCTTAATTATCCTTCCTTCCTGGATGACCATCATGAAATACTATCACTGATTAATTTTTTTTTTTGTTATTCCAAAGTGCATATACCTAAAAACATCCCTGTTTACTAATTGTCCTAATTCTCACAAAAGTTCGCTCCTCAATGGTGTCTCTTTAACCCAATTTCCACATAAATTACACCTTAAGAGCCCTTACACACGAGGACACTAGTGTCCGCCACCGATGTCGGACACTAGTAGTGTCCTTGCTCAAGACACCGCCTGGCAACTAGTGAGCCACTCACACACCTCAGTCGGAAGAATGGCGGGAAACGAAGAGCTTCTACTTGTTGCTTTGCTGGCCAAAAAGAAATCGAAGAGGCGCTCTGTAGAGAGGAAGGTGCATGTACATCCCATGTTGTTATCAAGAATGAACACAGGAGCGCATCATACACTTTTCAATGATTTGTGTGCTGATGAAAAGAAGTTTTTCAACTATTTTCGTATGAGCAAGCCGTCATTTGAAGAACTTCTCAGCTACGTCAGGAGAGACATCACAGGAACTACCACAAACATGAGAGAATGCATTGCACCAGACGAGAAGCTTGCTGTAACTTTGAGGTAAGCCTTATATAACTAGTTGCTGGTACTTTTTGCGAGGACATACATGATAAAAAAAATACTAGATCTATTAATAAGAAAAAAAAAAAAACTTAAAAAACTTGATCTATTAGTAATATTTATTTCCTTACAAATACAGTTCTATTTAGTACAAACAATGAGGTGCTTACTATGCAAGAAATAACTAATTATCATTCATATGGTTGCTGATGTCAGACATGGCTGGTGATGGTGCTGGTGTAGACATAGGAGTTGTTTGTAG
>NC_087214.1:52611043-52615731 GCF_015104395.2 Macrobrachium nipponense
TCCAATTGTGAGCGAAGCCAAAATGTTTCCGACCTCTCTCTTCCAAAGCAAAACAAAAAATAGCAATGAACAATTCTCAACAATTAAATTCTCTCATTTTAATGCAGGAAGCATTTTGTTATTTATGGCAAATGCTTCACAAAGTCAAAGGGTTTTACGCGTATCTGACGTAGAAACCCAAGCAGCCTGAATATATCTAACACTAATATAAAGGATTTTGTCATTTGTACAAATATTGCTTCCAAAGCATAAAAAATAACATGGATAGGGAGAGATGTGAAATACAATATTTTTTACGAATTTACAATAAATTTACCTTCTATTGCAAACAGCTTTTAATTTTTACAAATTACTTGTTTAACTTTTGCATACTCATGAATTAAAGAATATCCTTTATTATGGAAGTTGAGTGTTATTTGACAGAAAATTATCTATATTATAAGTTTAATGTATAAAATATAAATACAGGTTATTCTACTACTACTACTTCTCTTCCTCTTCTTCTTCCTCTCTTCTTCCTAATGCATTTGCCTGCACCAATGAAGATCAAACACCAATTATTTCCCGACATTAACACAAGAGAATCGAATTATAAGAAAAAATGAGCAAAGTCAATATAACATGAATTCAAATGATAAAGTCATCTGATTTAAGCAAACTTACTGCTATTATTGTTATTTTTGTAGTTGTTGTTGTTGTTGTTGTTGTTGTTGTTGTTGTTGTTGTTGCTGTCAGTCTTCAAAATACACTATTGCAATGAACACAGTGTCTCATTTTACTGCGTAGTGTATCCTATGCACTAATTATGAGTTTCGTATTATTATCAACTCAGTGACTTTTTGCTCTTAAGGCAAGATGATATATTTATAACAGTAAATAATATTAATTTCACATTCTAATCAATATAATGCTACACTTTCAAGTATTCATACAACAGGTCTTCGTCTACATAAGTCATTTTCCTCCCAAGACTCAATAATAAAAGTTCTCTATGTAATTTTTATTTATTAATTTCCTGGATGAACGATTTATACAACCGCTCTAAATATTTGAGAGAGAGAGAGAGAGAGAGAGCGAGAGAGAGAGAGAGAGAGGAGAGGAGAGAGAGAGAGGTGTTACAATCAAATACATTTTCACTGGTAAAACTGAAAGTTATACAAAAAAGAACAAGGGAAATAATTAACAATTATTATTGCAATAAAGGTCACAATATATAATCATTACAAAGATAAAGTAAAGGTAAAACTTTACACCAGCATCCTGCCATTTTTATGAAGCTTTATGATAAGACGCTTCCTTTGGTAGTGCGAAATGTGATGACTTTCTTTACTTCATTTTATGAGTTCTTGAAAGCTTTAGACCCTGTGAGAATGCATTATGAAGACGACAGGGTTTTTAGAGCCTCTTTAGATATCAATATTACTTATTATTATCGTCATAAGACCACGTGCATTTGAGGATAAGTTAAAATGACCCTAAGTGACAGGAGAAAGAAAGAACAAAGTCGAGTAACGCGGAGGAAACAAAATAATGGATCCTAAAAACTGATCATTTCAGTTTTCTTGTTTATAGATTCTTGATACATTACCGTCCCCAAGAATGGTGATATGGAAATGAATGAATCTGAAATTTGCAGTAAAGATAAGAAAAAAAAAATAGACCTCTAGGGAAATTATGGTGAGATCTGGGACATGCTAATGTGGTCGCCTAGCTACATCGAACATCCAAAACGACACTAAGGTCTCGTTCGGTCCTCAAAATTGCTTTTTTCTGTGGGCCGTGATTTTATAGGTCTGGTCTATTCAGGGAACCTTCGGGTTTCCTTTATAGGATACTAGGTGCAGGAATAAACGTCTCCTGATATCGAAAGGATAGAAAACCGGAGCTGAATCTTGAACGAAATGGAAAACAATCTCTCTCTTATGCAATGATGAGACTCAGTTTATTCTCTTCTTTTATTTCATCTGATTTTCATATCTCATTTCTGCTCAATTTATCTCTTAGCAGATTTTCTAAACTTCTTCACCACTTACCCAGATGTATTTGAGTCTGTTAAAAGGATTGATCAAAGCAATGAAATTATAAGAATGGTATCAAGCAATAAAATTAATAAGAATGGTATCAATATAGTTTATTACAATATATCTCCAAACATATGATTCGTTTGATTTTGACTTTATTAAGGGAAAGTAGATGATATATAAATTTGAATCATAAGGAGATAATGATAAAAAACCGATAAAGCTATTAAATTCTTAAGATACAATTTAAAAAATAAATGAATAATACAAAATTGAGTCTGTTCTCAACCACAGACAAGAGGCAGAATTTCCCTAGACACGATTACAGCTTCAGGAATTATGTAAAACACGAAAAGTGGAAAATTCACAATCGTATGAAGATAAAATGTCTGCATTTTGTGATGTCCACCTTCTCACGAGAGGCAGAGGCGCCATTTTTCACAACTACAACGAACGAACAAGTGAAAACCCACAAGATTCAAGGGATGTCAAGTTCTGAGTTGGATGTATCCACCCACTTTTCCTGAGATCATAAGGAATAGTGTCACCCGTAACATCTTTTGCTGTTGGCTTTATTGCCATCTGACTGAGATGTGTGATGTTGTTCTGGTGATATCGTTATTGGTATTATTGTTATTGCTGGCTTAAAATCCTGCATGTTTCATGATACTTATTCCTTGCATTGTCTTCATTAAAATAAAAACAATATACTTTTTCTTTTCAGACAGCCACTTGAAGATTCCTTCTAGCAATGTTACCAGATGTGTAGACAAATATATAGATGCTATGTTCACAGCCTCTCTCTCTCTCTCTCTCTCTCTCTCTCACACACACACACACACACACACACATAGTTGGCCGAATGAAAATACAAATTGCTTAGCAAAATCATTAGACTTTTGTCAACTGAATGAAAGGAAGGAAGCGCTGAGAAAGAATGATACCTAAATCCTTCCCATTTCCTTTCCTTCACTGGAGGTAGCTAAGGACTGCAAAAGAACAGAAACAGAATATTTAACAAATACTCCCAATCTTGTCAAGGAATTTCCTTTACCTTGAAAACTAAAGTCAAAAGTCCCTCTGAAGGTGGAACGAAAATCATTTCAAAATGACCTTTCGAGTCCCACTTCGGTGACCGACTTCCCTACTTCACTCGTGTGTGGTCATTTTCACTATTAAACTTCGCAGAGTTATTTTTATTACTCTTAACATCTCCAAGGGATTTGGCAGAGTCTGGCATAAGGCTCTACTACCGAGTGATGGACACTTTGCGCAGTTTAGTATCTTTACTCCCTTCCTCTGCAAGACTTGGGAATTCTCTGCCTGTTTCTTTTAGGCCAGGGTACACAAATTTTGTGTACATATCTTTGGGCACAAAGATATGTCATGGGGGAAAATGGGCTGCTACTTGGACCCTTTATAGGCCTAGCTCTAAGGTCTATTTTACTATGACTCTTTTGCTGGTTGTATTCGATTCTTCCAGACAACGCCGATCCCTTGTGCTACCAAGATGCGCAGCCAGATCCCAGGTCACGAGGTTTCGGCCTGACTCCTGCCTGAACAGCCGAACAGTGTAGAAGTGTGCCCCAGACCGCTCTGACTGGAGGTCTTTGTCTCAATCTTACGCTGGTCTGAACTCGATCTTCGAGCCTCAATCTATATGCACACCATTATAAGGTATACGTCCACAAGTTGCAAATACAACCAGCTCCTGTTTCTCTCAGTAAATTTCTCTCCCTTTTCTTCCAATTTCCAATTCTCCTTAAGGAAATGCCTTTGTGAGTCCACCTAGCATGCATATTTCCCTTGTGACTTTTTCTAAGATACATTAAGCTACTCTTTCATAATAACTACACCCATCCCACCATAGTAAATCTGTGCTAAGTAATTTAATGATAGATTCTCTCCATCGGGAATAAGTTATTTCATGCGAGACAGAACTGTGTACCTGTGGAGAATTTAAATTTTGGTGGGTCCAAGAGACAAAAATCTGAATTCATGAATGCCGGGTTCGTGTTAACAGGAGACCAGGAAGAAAAAAAGAATGAGAGGAGAGAGACGAGGAGAGGAGAGAGAGAGAGAGAGAGAGAGAGAGAGAGAATTATGTTCCTTGGAGTACTTTGGTTTGATCGTATGTGTTGATATATGCATAAATATTTATCTCTGTTTGAGAGATACAAAACCTTAGAATGAATCTTAGTACATATAATACGAAGAGTATCTAATATACTTGATCTCCTGAATAAAAAAAAGATAGTCTGCAGGCAATAAACTCCTGTGCTCGACTACATTAGGAGAAAAACTGTCGTGACAGCTGTATACGTTCTCTCTCTCTCTCTCTCTCTCTCTCTCTCTCTCTCTCTCTCTCTCTCTCTCTCTCTCTCTCTTAGCGATTACCTATCCAGAAACTAAGCAGACACAACGATGCTCAACTACACTATTATCGTCAAGGGTGTAGTTATAAAAGTTCTCACTTCAACAAACAACCTCGGTTTAAGTAAACAGAAAAAAAAAATTCCATTACCAGCTTAAACTCCATCAGGAATTATAATTACCTTACCCAGTTCGTAATTTGCCCACCGATTCATCTGTGATTCGATTCATTACCAAAACATCCATGCATTTTTTTTTCAATGTGGAATAAATAAATTCACTTTGACCATCCTT
>NC_087214.1:52616231-52628731 GCF_015104395.2 Macrobrachium nipponense
ATCAACACTGGGGATGGAAGGTCGCCTTTTGAACCAGCGAGATTACATTCATTAAGGTAGTTTTATTTACAAAATTTAAAGTGAAAATAAATAATGGCGCTTCTGGTATAACCCATGTAAGACACAAATAGGTGCTGTAAGAATGTACAATTAAAAGTCTTACAACAAATAAGACATCAACTGGGTTACCGCCTTATTATAAGATTACTATTTTGCTGTTTCTGGGGCTGGATTGATTCTTATTCTTGGACTCTTTGCCGAATGCGAATTTGGCCATAGTTTGATACGGTAATCTTCTGGCGAGGTGCAGATACACGAAACATTGGACAGCGGGAACCTGGAAGAGAATTCCAGGTTACACTCAATAATACAAGGAATTTCCCTCACATGAAATAACTTATTCCCGATGGAGGGAATTTATCATTGAATTGGTGGGAAAGGTCTAGTTATTATGTAAGAGTAGTTTAATGTAGCTTAGAAAAAGTCACAAGGGAAATATGCGTGCTAGGTGGACTCACAAAGGCGTTTGCTTAAGGAGAATTGGAAATTGGAAGAAAAGGAGAGAAATTTACTGAGAGAAACAGGAGCTGGTTGTATTTGCAACTCCTGGACGTACCTTATAATGGTGTGCATATAGATTGAGGCTCGAAGATCGAGTTCAGACCAGCGTAAGATTCAGACAAAGAGCTCCAGTCAGAGCGGTCTGGGGCACACTTCTACACTGTTCGGCTGTTCAGGCAGGAGTCAGGCCGAAACCTCGTGACCTGGGATCTGGCTGGACATCTTGGTAGCACAAGGGATCGGCGTTGTATGGAAGAATCGAATACAACCAGCAAAAAGAGTTCATTCAGTAAAAATAGACCTTCCCGGGGGTTAGAGCTAGGCCTATAAAGGGTTTGTTCCAAGTAGCAGCCCATTTTCCCCCATGACATCTCTTTGTGCCCAAACGGTTTTCTGTCCCCCCCCCCCCCCCCCCCCCCCCGGCCCCCCCCAGTTTCCCCCAAATCGTACAATGGAGGATAAGACATTTACGCTCTGTCTCGGTTTGAAATTCTTAACGGCTGACAGGAGAGGAGAATTGGAATTATTATATAAGAATATTATATATTATATAATAATTATTATATATATATATATTATATTATATAAAATATATATATATATATAATAATATATTATATATATAATTTAATATATATATATCTCTATATATACTATATATATATATATATATAATAATCGTATATATATATATAAAACAAGGCAAATATTTTTGTACCCAATGCCCTAAAAGAAACAGGTAGAGAATTCCCAAGTCTTGCAGAGGAAGGGAGTAAAGATACTAAACTGCGCAAAGTGTCCATCACTCGATAGTGGAGCCTTATGCCAGACTCTGCCAAATCCCTCGGAGATGTTGAGAGTAATAAAAATAACTCTGCGAAGTTTAATAGTGAAAATGACCACACACGAGTGAAGTAGGGAAGTCGGTCACCGAAGTGGGACTCGAGAGGTCATTTTGAAATGATTTTCCTTCCACCTTCAGAGGGACTTTCGACTTTAGTTTTCAAGGTAAAGGAAATTCCTTGACAAGATTGGGAGTATTTATTGAATATTCTGTTTCTGATCTCTTACAGTCCTTGGCTACCTCCAGTGAAGGAAAGGAAATGGGAAGGATTTAGGTATTATTCTCTCTCAGCGCTTCCTTCCTTTCATTCAGTTAACAAAAGTCTAATGATTTTGCTAAGCAATTTGTATTTTCATACGTCCAATTATGTGAGAGAGAGAGAGAGAGAGAGAGAGAGAGAGAGAGAGAGAGAGAGAGAGAGAGAGAGGCTGTGAACATAGGATCTACATATATATTTGTCTACACATCTGGTAACATTGCTTCAAGTGGCTGTCTGAAAAGAAAAAGTATATTGTTTTTATTTTAATAAAAACAATGCAAGGAATAAGCATCATGAAGCATGCAGGATTTTAAGCCAGCAATAACAATAATACCAATAACGATATCACCAGGACGACATCACACATCTCACATCTCAGTCAGATGGCAATAAAGCCAACAGCAAAAGATGTTACCAGTGACACTATTCCTTATGATCTCAGGAAAAGTGGGTGGATACATCCAACTCAGAACTTGACATCCCTTGAATCTTGTGGGTTTTCACTTGTTCGTTCGTTGTAGTTGTGAAAAATGGCGCCTCTGCCTCTCGTGAGAAGGTGGACATCACAAAAAGCAGACATTTTATCTTCATACGATTGTGAATTTTCCACTTTTCGTGTTTTACATAATTCCTGAAGCTGTTTTCGTCTTTGGGGAAATTCTGCCTCTTGTCTGTGGTTGAGAGCAGACTCAATTTTTGTATTTTTCATTTATTTTTTTTCATTTTATCTTAAAAATTTAATTGCTTCATCGTTTTTTTATTATTATTTCCTAATGATTCAAATTTATATATCATCTGCTTTCCCTTAATAAAGTCAAAATCAAACGAATCATATGTTTGGAGATATATTGTAATAAATTATTATATGATACCATTCTTATTAATTTCATTGCTTTGATCAATCCTTTTAACAGACTCAAATACATCTGGGTAAGTGGTGAAGAAGTTTAGAAAATCTGCTAAGAGATAAATTGAGCAGAAATGAGATATGAAAATCAGATGAAATAAATGAAGAGAATAAACCGAGTCTCATCGTTGCATAAGAGAGAGATTTTTTTTCGAATTCGTTCAAGATTCAGTTCCGGTTTTCTATCCTTTCGATATCAGGAGTCGTTTATTCCTGCATCTAGTATCCTATAAAGGAACCCCGAAGGTTCCCTGAATAGACCAGACCTATAAAATCACGGCCCACAGAAAAAAGCAATTTTGAGGACCGAACGAGACCTTAGTGTCGTTTTGGATGTTCGATGTAGCAAGGCGACCACATCAACATGTCCGAGATCTCACCATAATTTCCCTAGAGGTCTATTTTTTTTTTTTTTTTCATCTTTACTGCAAATTTCAGATTCAATCATTTTCATATCACCATTCTTGGAGACGCTAATGGTATCAAGAAATCCATAAACAAGAAAATTTAATTTATCAGTTTTAGGATCCATTAGTTTGTTTCCTCCGCGTTACTCGACTTTGGTCTTTCTTTCTCCTGTCACTTAGGGTCATTTTAACTTATCCTAAAATTGCACCTTTCTTATGACGATAATAATAAGTAATATTGATATCTAAAGAGGCTCTAAAAACCTTGTCGTCTTCATAATGCATTCTCACAGGGTCTAAAGCTTTCAAGAATCCATAAAAATGATATAAAAAAAGTCATCACATTTCGCACTACTAAAGGAAGCGTCTTATCATAAAACTTCATAAAAATGACAGGATGCTGGTGTAAACTTTTATCCTTTACTTTATCTTCGCAACGATTATATATTGTGACCTTTATTACAATAATAAATAATAATTAATTACTTGTTCTTTTTTTTTATAACTTTCAGTTTGCCAGTGAAAAGTGTTTTGCTTGTAACCTCCTACCCCCCGCCCCACCCTCTCTCTCTCTCTTCTCTCTCTCTTCTCTCTCTCTTCTCTCTCTCTCAAATATTTAGAGCGGTTGTATAAATCGCTCATTTCTTTCATCCAGGAAATTAATAAATAAAATAGAAATCACATCGAGAATTTTTATTATTGAGTCTTGGGAGGGAAATGACTTTTATAGACGAAGACCTGTTATATGAATACTTGAAAGTGTAGCATTATATTGATTAGAATATGAAGTAAATAATATTTACTATGTTATAGATATGTCATCTTGCCTTAAGAGCAAAAAGTCACTGAATGATATGATACGAAACTCGCAATTAGTGCATAAGATATACTACGTAATAAAATGGGACACTGTGTTCATTGCAATAGTGTATTTGAAGACTGAGAATGAAAACAACAACAGTAATGATAATAACAGCAGTAAGTTTGGTTAATTCGGATGACTTTATCATTTGAATTCATTTTATATTGACTCTGCTCGTTTTTCCTTATAATTCGATTCTCTTGTGTGTTAATGTCGGGAAATAATTGGCGTTTGATCATCATTGGTACAGAGAAATGCATTAATATCGTGATTGCTGGACTTGGTCAAGAGAGGGTCTACTTCCTTATAATGATAATAAAATAATAATAATAATTTCACTGAGATTACGATAGACACAGTCAGACAATTCACTGAGATCACGACAGACACAGTCAAACACTAACTAAAGAAAATGCCCAACTGGAAAGCCCCAGGTCCCGATGAAGTCCATGGATACTGGCTCAAAATCTTCAAGGCCCTACACCCACGAATAGCAGAACAACTCCATCATAGTATCACAAATCACCAAGCGCCCAAATTGATGACCACAGGAAGAACATCCTTAGTACAAAAAGTCAAGAGTAAGGGAAATATAGCCAGTAACTACAGGCCTATCACCTGCCTACCAATCATTTGGAAGTTACTAACAAGTATCATCGGTTAAAGGCTATACAACTACCTAGAGGAGACAAACACCATCCCCCACCAACAGAAAGGCTGCAGAAGGTGTAGGGGCACAAAAGACCAGCTCCTGATAGACAAAATGGTAATGAAGAACAGTAGGAGAAGGAAAACCAACCTAAGCATGGCATGGATTGACTATAAGAAAGCCGTTGACATGATACCACACACATGGCTAATAGAATGCCTGAAAATATATGGGGCAGAGGAAAACACCATCAGCTTCCTCAAAAATACAATGCGCAACTGGAATACAAGACTTACAAGCTCTGGAATAAGACTAGCAGATGTTAATATCAGGAGAGGGATCTTCCAGGCCGACTCACTGTTCCCACTACTCTTCGTAGTAGCCATGATTCCCATGACAAAAATACTGCAGAAGATGGATGCTGGGTACCAACTCAAGAAAAGAGGCAACAGAATTAATCATCTGATGTTCATGGACATCAAGCTGAATGTAAGAGCATCAAGAAAATAGATACCCTAATCCAGATTGTAAGGATTGTATCTGGGGACATCAGGATGGAGTTTGGAATAAAAAATGCGCCTTAGTCAACATACAAAAGGGCAAAGCAACAAGGACTGAAGGGATAAAGCTCGCAGATGGGAGCAACATCAAACACATAGATGAGACGGGATACAAATACCTGGGAATAATGGAAGGAGGGGATATAAAACACCAAGAGATGAAGGACATGATCAGGAAAGAATATATGCAGAGACTCAAGGCGATACTCAAGTCAAAACTCAACGCCGGAAATATGATAAAAGCCATAAACACATGGGCAGTGCCAGTAATCAGATACAGCGCAGGAATAGTGGAATGGACAAAGGCAGAACTCCGCAGCATAGAGCAGAAAACTAGGAAACATGTGACAATACATAAACACTACACCCAAGAGCAAATACGGACAGACTATACATAACACGAAGGGAAGGTGGGAGAGGACTACTAAGTATAGAAGACTGCGTCAACATCGAGATCAGAGCACTGGGGCAATATCTGAAAACCAGTGAAGACGAGTGGCTCAAGAGTGCATGGGAAGAAGGACTGATAAAAGTAGACGAAGACCCAGAAATATACAGAGATAGGAGAATGACAAACAAAACAGAGGACTGGCACAACAAACTAATGCACAAGATCAGGCCCTAAGAACCAGATATGTTCAAAGAACGATAGGTGGAAGTAACATCTCTCCCATATGTAGGAAGTGCATTACGAAAAATGAAACCATAAACCACATAGCAAGCGAATGCCCGGCACTTGCACAGAACCAGTACAAAAAGAGGCATGATTCAGTGGCAAAAGCCCTCCACTGGAGCCTGTGCAAGGATCATCAGCTACGAGCACCAACCTGAGGGAGTGATAGAAAACGATCAGGCAAAGATCATCTGGGACTTTGGTATCAGAACAGATAGGATGATACATGCAAATAGACCAGACGTGACGTTGATTGACAAAATCAAGAAGAAAGTCACTCACTGATGTCGCAATACCATGGGACACCAGAGTTGAAGAGGAAGAGAGGGAAAAAATGAATAAGTATCAAGACCTGAAAATAGAAATAAGGATATGGGATATGCCAGTAGAAATTGTACCCATAATCATAGGAACACTAGGCACGATCCCAAGATCCCTGAAAAGGAATCTAAAAAAACTAGAAGCTGAAGTAGCTCCAGGACTCATGCAGAAGAGTGTGATCCTAGAAACGGCGCACATAGTAAGAAAAGTGATGGACTCCTAAGGAGGCAGGATGCAACCCGGAACCCCACACTATAAATATCACCCAGTCAAATTGGAGGACAGTGACAGAACAAAAAAAAAAAATAATAATAATAAGAAGCAGTAACCTGTATTTATATTTTATACATTGAACATATAATATAGATAATTTTCTGTCAAATAGCACTCAAGTCATAATAAAAAGGATATTCTTTAATTCAGGAAGTAATACAAAAGTTAAAAGTAATTTGCAAAATTAAAAAGCTGTTGCAATAGAAGGTAAATTTATTGCAGATTCGTATAAAAATATTGTATTTCACATCTCTCCCTATCCATGTTATTTTTTATGCTTTGGAAGCAATATTTGTATAAATGACAAAATCCTTTATATAAGTGTCAGATGATATTCAGGTTGTGTGAGTTTCTACGTCAATATGTTTTGATACGCGTAAAAACCCATTGACTTTGTGAAGCATTTGCCATAAATATCAAAATGCTACCTGCACTAAAATGAGAGAATATAATTGTTGAGTGTTGTTCGTCGCTGCTTTCTCTTTTGCTTTGGAAGAGAGAGGTCGGAAACATTCAGGTTTCGATAATTAATAGTATTGGATAGTTCTTGTTATGATTAAGAGATAAAAAAAAGTTTACTTGATTTCATTATTTTAAGATATCAGGAAAAACGTAAATAAAACACATATAGAATCTACTGATCACATTTTACAAGAAACGTATGTATCATTATAATAACCTCAATGCCTTTTTACACATTTGTTATGTGGAGGAGAATAGAAAGGGCTTCGTGATTTCTTTGAAAACAGACAGAAAGTACATTGATTACAGATGAAAGGTTATTTATTCCTTACAGCAGGAAATTACTGTTATCCCCAAGAGGCGTATTTATTTCTATAGGTTCCGGTATTGTTTCATTAACATTATGCCGTGAGGTGCTGCGAGATATTTCCTAATACACTAATACTTCTGTTAAAAAGCTCAACTCTGCCAGATTTAGTAATTAGTGTTTTTTTGATAGCCACTTATGAGAGACAACCGCATTGAAGAAAGTATTCTTTACCACTGGAAGGGAAATATGACAATGACTCGTCGTATAATGAGGAGTATCAGAGTAACTGTAGCATGTTTTAGAGGATTGTGAATGGATAAAAATATACTTGTGATATTAATGCGCCGTTATTTCAAAGTTTGTTGGTAAAATGGCAGGTAAAATGATCTTGTAACCTATACCTGACACGTGTAATGTCTAATCCTTTTGTACCATTCGTGTTTCTAAGTCGGGGATAATCAGCTGTTCAAGTGACCTCAGGTCAAAAGGGGAAGTTCATATGCTCTTAAAGAACAGTAAAACTCCCTTTAATATTCGTGATAGCATACAGCGTATTTGATACAAATTATGTTTGCTTCTCCAGCAAATCTTTTATGTATGTTTACAAGATGGCTGACCAAGTGTAAAGTTCGATTTAACCTTCATGAAATAGTGAACTGTGAAGTTAAATGCTTCGATTCTTTTACGTTAACCGTTTTTACCGAGTCTGCAGGCCCTCAGTAAAAATGAGTTTGTAAAAGAGATGGTTTAGGTTTGGGGTGAGCTCACTGTCCAACGAAGAAAAGTGAAATATTGTTAGAGTATTGTTTTGTGAAACTTTTTAGTTTTAAGTATAATGTACATATGACTTGAAACTTTTTTTTTTTTTTTTTTTTTTTTTTTTTTTTTTTTTTTTTTTTTTGTGTTTTTTTTTTTGTCCATGGAAGTGGAACCTTGGTGTATTTACATTAAAGTGCTGCGTGTCGCCTTCCTCCTCTTGACTTCATCATGATACCCTTGCAAGCGGGGCTTTAAAGAAATCTAAGTATTTAAGAAACAAGTAATGCGTGCATATATTATATCTATCACATTTTGGCTCTCATGGTTAAGGTAAGATTGCAACTCTCATTAGGACAAATGATCATACATTGGCGCACACGTACATGTATGTGTGTGTGTGTGTGTGTATATATATAATATATATATATATATATATATATATATATATGTATATATGTAAGTGTTTACATAATAAAAATATGGAATGTTAGTCCATATATATAAAAGACTAAAACTAAAGAGGTCAACCAGATTGCTTGCAGGAATGTGATCAGACTAGAGACGCTAAAGATGACGTATACAATAAGTATGTAGGCTAAGTTGACATGTCGTCATCTGTGGTCATTCATTTGTTTTGAAACAGTCCAAGCTCCCTGCTTGAGACAACTACCCCGACCTATAATTCAAACGGCCTACGTGATCTGTAGCGTGTCTCATTTTGATTGTGTTTTCGTATGAAACTATGTCATTTGTATGTATGTTCATATGTTCGAACTATTGTCTGTTCCTTCATAACTTGTAACAGAGATGGTAGACGGGCAGAACAGAGTTAGCGATCGTCATTAGAAGACCTGTACCTCTTTACCTAAGCTTTATCATGTAGAGGAATAGGATTAGCCATCATCATTGGCAGAAGCGATCAAGCTATCGTTATTAGAAGACTTGTACAATCATATCTGATCTTCAGCATGTAAAACTTCAGAAGAATACATATATTTTTATATTTCGTGTTTTCTACAAGAACCTCCTCACCATGAGTTTAACACATCGTCGTAATAACTAACAAGATAATACCGACTTCGTAAGTGATCTACAAACCCCCAGACACTCCATTGAAGATGGAAGTGCAATACCAACCGACTTAGCGTAAGATTATCGCAAGTCTAACATTACCTCATAGGGCGCCTTATTATACAAGGCACGAGCCCTAATATTGGTGGCAGTGGACCAGAAGAACTCTACAACTTCTCCGAAGAAAAATCAGAATAATGAAGTATCATATAAGAACTCTTCAACGACGACGAAAGCAGCAGATTCTTCAAGCAACCTAGTATCATCGTTTAGTAAGCGACTTCAGAAAACAACAAGAACTTCACCGACGACGAAAAGCAAGAGATTCTTCAAGAACTTAGTATCATCGGTTAGTGAATAACTTCAAGAAACAAAACCGACGTGTCCTTTTCCTACGGCAACGCAAGCTTCGTCTCTCATTAGAATCATTCAAGAAAACATCGTTGGTGAGCGTTTCCGGCACTTCAAGAAACAAACCGAACGCGTCTGCAGCATCGGATCTTTCAAGGGCTCGAATCATTGAAACAACGCGCACGGAGGAAACTGAAGCCAAACCAGGTCATCCGCTAAATAGAGAAGGAGGACCAAGGCCGTGTGTCGTTATCGGAACACCGTGACTTCCCACAAAAGCAAGCTAAGTACAATTTTTTATTCATTTGGTGCAACTTTGAGTGTTTCCTTTGCAGGTCGAATTTCGTTATTCCTGTGGCTGAAGTTACGAGACATTCTTAATCTTACTTTTTACAGAAATTATCTACATCATTGAGATTTCGCTACTGCGAGTTTTTATCTTTGAGTGTCTGTTTCCAGAAGTTCTACTGAAATATGATAATCATATACTATGTTAATTTTATCATTTTGGGTGATTATTAATCCCTTACGTAACAAATCATATTAAACAGTGAATATGCGTTTACGCAGTGGACGTCTGTATTTATACAGATGCATGGATAGGGTCGTTAAGCACCGTAGTGATTAGAAAGCACACAAAAAACAAGTGGAACACCCGTACAAATCTATATAAATTAGAGGTAATACTATTTCGGGTCATGACAATAAATGCTCCTTTGCAAAGTCCCGATCGCAGTTTTAGCCTTGAGTTTTTTGAGTTATATAAAATATCGAACCTCAATGACTCAACTTAACTTTTAAAATATGGCTGGATTGCAAGGAATAACATGTCTGTAAAAAACTTTCATCAGGCTAAATGCGTTGACCAGGATCCCTCACTATTTCAAATTTTAGCAAAGAATGAAGTACAAACAGTTAATATTGAATGCAGTAGTGATAACTTGTCTTATTAGTAATCGCTCAGTTCCTAATAGTTCGTCATTCATTGCTTTATACGTAACCAGCAACATAATGCTAAAAACACACAATACGTTGCCGATGGTAATAAAGAGAAGGATCCTAATTATTACAAAAAGAAATAGAAACAGTAGCCCGTTCAGAATCAAACAAGCAAACTCGGTGACTGTGTCACCTAGTCAAGCGGTCAAGGTCAGTCAAATCTGCCGAGTGTTCAAAGCATAGCAAATTCCACACAATAAGCGACTCTAGCAGAGTGGGGAAAAGCGATGTTGGTTCATACATGCCAATATCTTTTGAATTAAAAAGGATTTTTCCTATGAAACACACGACCGTATCAAGTAATCAGAGCAGGTTCTAGTAATTTTAATACAATAAGTTATTATAAGTAGTGGTGGATTAAGCCCAACTGTACGCGCCGTAAAAATTAGAGTATCTTGTTTTATTTCTTTAGTACACGTAATATCCTGTATTTACGGACTCACCGTCTGTTGTTCGAACTTCCCTAATGAGAAGTCCGGATAAGCGAGCGCTTACAGATACCTCTATAGTTATAAAAAAAACATTGATCTGTATCTAGTGTAATTGTAAGATATCCATCTAGGGATACACAAAATATTATCTTACATCCTGCAAAAATAAGGCGTGTTTATCAAAGGAAAATCCTATAAACCTTCAAACATATCAAAATCAGTTTGAACAAAAAAGAGACAATTAATCAAATAATAACTTATATAAATAAACAATACATTTGTCTCATAAATCGTAACATTGTTCAAATGACCCAACAGAATTCTCCCACAACCGCAGTCGTAGTTTGCACGCAAAATCTCGAGAAGCATGCACCCTCGAATGTCTTAGTGCGTGTAAAAAGACTTTTTGCTGGGAAATGAAATTTTAATCCTTCCCGACACTCTGAAATATAACGATTTCCGCGAACAAAGCCCTAATATTGGTTTTTAAAGTTTTTAAAATTAACCTCAGAGGATGCGCGCGAGAAAATTGAATATGAAACTTTTGTTAGGGCACATAGGATCAGATTTTATCACAACTTAATTTCAGTTAGCATAGAGAAATACAGAATCAAGATTAATCTTCTCTTTGACTCTTATGTTGCCTGGCAATCTTACAAATAGCTTCGTTTTCCACTTCTTTGTCTAGTAACTTACTACCAGTAATATCGAATTTTCTTTGAGATTCGTAATGATATCTATTTATTTTTTATATTAATGATATTTTTACAAGTCATCATAGACCTGGATAGGTTCACTCATTGTTAATGCCATGGATAAAAAAGTTTGTACAGCGGACTCTTTTGAATTCCAAAATATCAGCGAATTCATGTGGGTTAAGTCTGGTCTAAATGGCTCTCTCCCCTCCCCTGTATTTGGATGTCGTCTGAATTTACTTTGCCCTTGTGACAAGTATAATTTCACTTGCAGGCTGATTAATGGAACCTGGTTACAGTATCCTGCAGTACGAGAGTTTCACATCGCAACTTCAAAAAATCGTTCGTCGCAGCGGACGACTACAGTCAAGTAACAACCGCCTACAATGTGAAAGGAATTTCATGGACTTCTTCGACCGACACCGTATCTCGTCGTTAATCTCGTTTTAATGCGGAACGCTCCGGCGGCTGTCGGAATCGACTACGAAAGGGACATACTCCTTCCGACAATTACGACCCGAAGGATATTCAACTACTTTGCTGGCGAAAGGACTCGTGCTGGGGATGTTTTTTTTATTCATCGCGAACGTAATCGTGTAGCTTAGGATGCAGAGAATAAGTATGAGCGCAAAATAGAACGTTGGACCCGCCCAGGCAATTTTCCCCTTGTTTTAACCCTGTGAAATAGGCGTTTCATTGGGCTATAGGTGGTTGTCTGGAACTGTGTAATGGACGAAAAGTGGTTCGAAAGCTAGTTAAATGTGAAGTAGTATAACCTCGGTCATGTATCCTATATATATAAATGATCATAAATAACAGAATCGAAATATATTTTTTGCGTGTACGCAATAGGAATCTATTTAAAGTGCACATATATTAATCATAATTATATGAATCCATATACATATGTATAAACAAATCAGGTAGCCTATAATCAATATGTTACCTTTTATCTTACCAATATCTGCAGTTATATATGAGTTACCAATATCATTGTTTTATATTTTATTACTTGAATTAATTCATGTACACAATGAATTTTTATTTACTTGTATATATCTCTTCACATAGTGTCTGTATCACACTCCTATAAGTCAAATGCAAGT
>NC_087214.1:52631231-52636122 GCF_015104395.2 Macrobrachium nipponense
TGGATGTTAGTCTAGGTCAAGGCCCTCCAGCAGTCTTCTGGAACTTAACTTCTTTCGTTGAGCCGTCATTTATGTATGGCTGTTCTGGTTTTCTTGAGAGTTGCCAATCCCCTCTTGTTGTCGCTCTGATATCCTGAGCTGATGGTCAATGGGATTCACCCTTGTGGTGAGGGCGTGGTCACCAAAAGTCTGTTGGACAGGAAACCTAATCTCCAGGTCAGCAGGGTCAATCTTAGCTTCTTTTAATATCAAAGCTCGGCTTATGGGATCTTCTGAGGTAAAACCTTTGTTTCCTTCAATTACTTTAATCTCTCTGATAAGTGCACCTTCTACTACCCTCCTGTGACTAATTTTGTTGCTTTTGTATATAAGCCTACTGTTTTTGAAATCCATCCTATGGTCATTTTCCCAACAATGTCTAGCTATAGCACTCCCCTGAGAGTTAAGCTGTACTGCCCTTCTATGTTCTTGGACTCTAGTCCTTATTCCCCTACCTGATCAATCTTCAGAAGAAAACTGAAAGAAGTTTTTGTTTGGTTGATTATTATTATTATTATTATTATTATTATTATTATTATTATTATTATTATTATTATTGAAAATGGTTGCTGCTTCAGCACTATTAATCATGCAGAGAGTCTTCTCTATTTTTCTGATGACGGTTTTCTGGTTGTTGCTTAGACTGGCGAGCATCGCACCAAAGGACATGGTAAAATTCAGTTGAGTCATTTTAGTTTATTGTTGCTTATACAATTATCTCTCTCTCTCTCTCTCTCTCCAACGCGATGTTTCGTCCAGATCTACAGGACATTTTCCAGCGATGACTGCTGAGGGACTTAATTCCAGTGTTGTTGTTGTTGTTGTTGTTTAAGATTAAGCTGGCCTTGTGCCACCACGGGCTCTTGCTCGTGGAGCAGCCCGTATAAGCATGCAATTCCAGTGGCGAGTCCTTTTTCTTGTATCCTGTTGGTGCGGGCTCTAGGGTACGGTCTGGAGAACCCTTGGAGAAAGTTGAGTTTTCATTGGTTCCTGGGAAGATGACTCATACGGCGAGCATTTTTGAGTCTTATGGACTTCTCAGGCAGGGAATGTCACTGTTTGGAGAAAAGTATTATGAACAAAAGTTTGGCATGACAATGGGCAATCGTTATATTCATTACTTAGTAACCTTTACATGGAGTTTTTTGAGAGTATGTACTTACCAAGGATACTTCCTAAAGGTATCCTATGGGTTAGGTACGTTGATGATATATTTTGTGCTTGGCCTGTTGACAAAAATGAAGAGAGCTTCCTAACAGCATTAAATATGCTAATACCTTCCATAAAATTTACCTTGGAAACTGAAGTAGATAACAAGTTGGCGTTTTTCGATGTTATAATTGTGAGGAATGATAGAAATTTTAAATTTTCTGTGTACAGGAAGTCTATAAATGTAGATTCCTACATACATTTTTATTCTAACCATCATCCGAGAACGAAGATGGTGGTATTTTCGTCTATGTTTTTAAGGGCACTGCGGGTCAGTTGCCCTGACTTCCTCGAAGCTAAGCTTCAGAAGGTCCGAGACATTGCAACAAGTCTTAGGTACCCTTGTGATTTTATTGACAGGGCTTTCTGTAAAGCAAGAAATACATTTTATGAAGTTAGTCGTAAGAGTGATTTTAATATGAAAAACCTCCTTGTTTTACCATACTTTAACCAGTTTATGGCCATCCCTGGGCTGTTGAGACCATTTAATGTTAATGTCATTTTTAAGAACTATGTACTTAAGAATTTGTTAATCAGGAATTCCTCTCTATAGAAGGGTGGCTGCATATATGAGATCCCTTGCAATCAGTGTAATAAAATGTTCGTGGGAAGGATCTCGAAACAAGATTACAACAACATAAATGTAATGTCAGAACAGGGAATAATGCAAAGCTGTTCTGTAAAAACATCATAAAACGAAATATTGTTGAATCATGTATAATAAAGAAAAATCGTGTAGATTTGATCTACAGCAGCCCCGGAATGTACAAACTGGATGAACTACTTGTAAACAACATTTTTAGACAGTTAGTTTTACAAATAGTAGTACGATAGTTTTTTATGTTTATGTATTGCAGCCACAGAGGTGTCTTTGTAACAAATAATGAATTTTTTTATCACTTGACCCTGAGGAGGTGTGAAAAATACACAAAAGCGCTCGGTCAACTTCTCTCAATCCTTCCTCCAGCTTTACGACTACATGAAATATCGCATGCTTTAGCGATAGTTCGTCAATATGTGTGTGTGTATATATATATATATATATAATATATAATATATATATATATATATATATATATATATATATATCTTATATAACAAAATTCTGGTGGTGATGACACTTCACTATCTAAGATCACTCGGCTAATTCATTTCTTTCCTGACGATGTCCAGATCATATTGACCAGAAAATTAGTAATACATTCATTGATTAATAACGTAATTAAGAATTACGCTGCAGCATTGATGGAACATTGTAGCTGCAAAGCTTCTCTTTTGAAATAAAGTCATTTTCATTCTCATAAGTGGATAATATTTCATTTCTCTTCTACTCCAGATTTCATTTCGTTGCCTTCTTGTCAGTTTCGAGCTCAAGTGACTGTTGGCAAGAAATAAGAATTGAATTGCCAATTTTAGTGTCGTGATCTCAAAGTTTACATAAATTTTGGAGCATTGTTATTTACTCTAGGCAAATGAAGTGGTAGATGTGCTTGAATATGACGCTTCTTTCGTATATCCCGGAATTAACTTTATGCTGCTGATCTTTTGTTACATCTGTTGCAGACGGCGGATGTTCTCTTAAAATGTACTGTAGTCTGTAAACAACACCAATGAGAGCACTATAACTTTCCCCAAAGACATTTTCTTTACCAAGAGTCTTATGAACAGATTATATAGAGCACAGGAGAGAGAACCTTTCTGAAAAGAGCAGAACAATAATAGAAATAGTTTTTTACACATATGATAAAGAAAGAAGAAAAAAAAGAAAACTCATTGGACTAAAAAAAAAAAAAATTAAAATAACAAACTAAAATCGATGGAAAAATGAACGCTCCTTTTTACGTAGACAGTAATTACTCCTTTGTTGGATGGAAAAAAAAAGTAGACGCGGAAACACTTTTCAAATTTGATCTTAATTGAATTTGTTTCCGAAGCCGCTTTAGCCCGACTTCATCCTCTCTCTCTCTCTCTCTCTCTCTCTCTCTCTCTCTCTCTCTCTCTCTCTCTCTCTCTCTCTCCAGAATCTTTTTTCTGAGTCGGCGCCCTCTTGACTTAATGGCTCAAGTTCCAGTGAAATTAGATCCAGCTCTTTGGTTTTTTGTGTCGGAACATAACGAACAGTGTGTTAATGTGCCAATACAAATGACACTGATTAAAATATAAAGCTTGTAATAACTTCATATAAGGGTTGGAGCTCGCTAAATTGGGAAGTGATGCATTTCTTATACTAATGGTCATCCACGACCTTTACTAATGAGTACTTTGTTTATATTGAATCTATGGAGCAAAGGAATTTTATTCACTTGTTTTAATGATACACACACTCCAAGACTAGTGTTTTAATGGTTTTGAAACTAAAAAACATTCGAGATTCCCACAATATGTATTTGTTTACATGTTTACACTTTTGCTAAATTTGGCAAAATACTAACCTTGCACTATAACATAATACATTTTCGTTTGCATGCATCCCAACAACCTTGCAAATTTGAGTGTTGAGCTGAATTTCTCTTTAATTTTAAAAGAATGTTTGGTTTCGAAATATGAGTAGATAAATTTATATTACAGAAACATAACAAAATTCGGAATTTTTCTACGTTATTATGTTAGGTTAAGCTTATGTCTTTGGTAATTTGTCAGATCCATGTTAAGTAAATCCTGTCATAAGTTCTAAAGTGAAATTAAGGTGTAGGCCTATGCACGAGTAAAGTGAACTTCCAAACCAATAGAACAGACGTCTGTTTCTGTTTGAACAAAAGAAAATGACAATTAAAAAAGAAGGCAAAAGTAATCGAGGTAAAATACTGTCACTCCTTCCAGCGTTTGGGTCGATGTTCATTTGATGGAAAACTAATATAGCTTCTCTCTCTCCTAATATTAATGGATTACTGGAAGGAGTTGTCCTCTTGTGCTTCGATTAATGTTACGAAGGATTGACATTCTCCTCTGTCGAGGTTTCCCCTGACTCCAAGAGGTATCCTTATCTTTTGATGAAGTGTGATTATGAGAAAATTCGTTGCCTTTCCTCATCCATTAGTTAAGAAGAGAGGAGAGGCTTTTTATTCTTTTAATTTACTCTGTAAAAATAAATACTACCACTTGATCTGGTAAATAAATCTTAATAGATTAAACATTCATTCAGGAACTTTGCAGAAGAAATGGAGGATGGAAATGAGCGATAAAAGTATTGAAGAGTGTAGCTTTAAAATGAAAATGAAAAGGATAAAAAATAAAGCCGATTAACGCCTTGGAAATTTGGGGAGTTCTAATGAATACCAGAATTTGTATATTATATATACGTATATTATTTTTTAAAAATTATTATTGATTAAGGTTTCCTTTCCGTGTTTTTATATCTTCTCTTTAAGGACACCAGTCAATTCCTGCATTTGGTTACGCGTGACGTCAAACCTGAGTCCTATGAATAGACCAAATGTTTAGGATACTGAGATCCCTACACAGAAGGCAACGGCTGTAAGGATGATAGGAGGCCCTGAGGTCATTTAGGGTCTTGATGGTGGGAGTGACCAAATAAAAAGGGGGGTGTTCATCCGAGAATATGTGGAAAAATTTTTCCTTTCGTTTTTACGTAAAAAATTTTATTTTATTCTTTTAAACTTAAATTCCATTTTCTCAGAAACCT
>NC_087214.1:52636622-52672133 GCF_015104395.2 Macrobrachium nipponense
AGGTTTCTGAGAAAATGGAATTTAAAAGAGAATAAATAAAATTTTGGAAGTGAAAACGAAAGGAAAGATTTTTGCGTCTATTCTCGGATGAACCCCCTCCTTTTTATTTGGTCCCTCCCACCATGAAAGACCCTAAATGACCTCAAGGCCTCCTATCATCCTTACAGCCGTTGCCTTCTGTATAGGGATCTCAGTCTCCTACACATTTGGTCTATTCATAGGACTCAGGTTTGACGTCACGCGTAACCAAATGCAGGAATTGACTGGTGTCCTTAAAGAGAAGATACAAAAACACGGAAAGGAAACCTTAATCAATGATAAATAAAAAAAAAATATGCTATATATATATATATATATATATATATATATATATATATATATATATATATATATATATATATATATTATACAAATTCTGGTATTCATTATAACTCCCCAAATATCCAAGGCATTAAAGGTTTTATTTTGTCCTTTTCATTTTTCATTTTAAACCTACACTCTTCAATACTTTTATTGCTCATTGCCATCCTCCATTTCTTCTGCAAGGTTCCTGAAATGAATGTTGAATCTATTAAGATCAAGTGGCAGTGTTTATTTTTACAGAGTAAATTACAAAGAATAAAAAGTCTCTCCTCTCTTCTTAACCAACGCATGAGGAAAGGCAACGGATTTTCTCACAATCGCAGATAAAGCAAATGAAAGACAACTGAAAAAGAATATGTACAATATTAAAGGAATATAAGGCAAGAGGAAGTCTAAACCTCATCAAAAGATAAGGATACCTTTTGGAGTCAGGGGAAACCCCGGCAGAGGAGAATTTCAATCCTTCGTGACATTAATCAAAGTACTGTCGGCCAAAAAACTCTTGGCAGAGTTTCATAATTTTTCGTTCACCTGCCTAACGCACGATTCATGCTTTATTTATCTATTTTTCTTTTCAAAGATGGAAGATATGATATGTAATGACGTTAAAAACAGTCACTGATATCTTTAGAAACATTATGTTATGTTATTGTGTAAAACTATTTTCCATATAGCAAAATTGACGTGAACGAAACGAAGTGATAAAAAATGTCATATCACAACCATAGATATTCATTACCAAATAGATAGGAGACACCTATCACTAGTAGTATCTCATAAACATAGTCCTTAAATTATCATTTCAATATTAAGTTGAAGGTAGTTGAACTATTCCATTTGTTAAATATTACAGAAAACATTGGAATCTCACAAATGCTATCAAAGTTATTAAAAGCAAAAAGAAAAGAAAAAAAAAACGATATCCTAACCATAGTTGCCTTTTGAGGAATTTCATCTACTAGTGTGACTTTCTGGTGACCTCTGGCAACCCTCCGTGGCTTTTCCGACCACTGAGAAATAAAATTCTTCATTTTGCCTTTTTATGTTTTATTATGAAAATAAAGTTATAAAATATATCCTGCTTATTTATAGAAATGAATTTTATTGAAATCCTTTATTTTTCTTCATCAAAATACTTTGTTAAGCTAGTGATGTGACAGTTTTTATTACGTCACGGAAAATAATTCTACATCGGAAAATACGCATTCTAACCATTAAATCATACATAATGTAAACAAATCAGAAGAACTGCTTAAGGTAACACTGCTAAAAGCCAATATTGTGAAGAAAAAACGACATCGCTGATCCTAACAGTGTGAACCAGGCGACCTCACTCTATTGCTTTTGATGTTATGTGCACGGGAATCTAATGTCAATGTGTCATTTATCGGTCTAAGAAACATCCCTCGATGAGCGAGAGACAATTATTGCACTGCATTCGGTGCAAGTTCCTGTTGGAGAGATATCAAAAAAGCTTAAAAACATCGAGAGAATCATACATAGAAAAATCAAATTGTTTAAAAGAACCGCAAAATTTAGAACATGGGCCTAGAGGTGGAACACCTCGAAGCACCACAAGAGAGGAAGACAATACAGTAGTGTAATGTTGCTGAGCAACATTCATTTGTGAATTTTGATTTCTAGTGCCTCGTCACGACATTGCTGAACCAGCTTATGGCTGGTGTCTGATGAATACTTTAGATGGAGAGGAAGAGATTTTTAAATCTACACTTTAAATCTTTGATAGGTGTCTAATGAATAAGTCTAATGAATAAGCAAACTTATCTTTGATGGATGAGAGATTCAGTTAGGCTTACTCTTTTTGTTTTGTTTTTTATCGGTGGCCAGTGAATACCACGATAGGGAGGGAAACAGTTTTATGATGCATGCATTTTATTTTTTTTTTTCAAAACCTAAGTAGGAATACATTTTATTGGGATACTTCATTAACATCGGTCTAATCCTTCCATCACTCCTATACGCCACCTCCGTTCTCTTCTCCATCTCAGGTTACTCGATCCGACGAATTCGTATCGCGTGAAAGCTAATGATAACGGTTATTTTAAAATTCCCCGCACCCGACAACGGACGCCTTAAAATGGATGTTTATAAAATATTTTCTGTTCAAAGAAACTTTATCTTTCATTCCCCAAAATATGTGCATACACTCGTGTTACACCCTGTAGCCGTCAAAGAGCAACCCTTGATTAAAGCAGTAGTTTTTCTTGAAGAAAAAAAAAAAACATGAAATAGACTAAACGATAACGTCACCTTTCATATTTCTTATCCTTTCAGATACTTATAATATGCTTATGGTAGTAGGTCTAGGTAATGTGAAACTAATTTGAATTAATTTCTATTTAGAAGAAATGAATAACTACAGAAAGATCAACCTAAGAAAGCTTTAATGAGAGTAAGCCTTTCTTAATGTAATCGTCAGTTTTGACTACCACCAGCTTTCTAAACGTGTCCAAATGAAACAGGATGATATGCAAGGAATTCGATAAAAAATAAGACTGATAAGGTCTGAGTTAATTATGTTAAGCAATTATGAAAAGGATAAGAAGAAAGGCGAACATGGCTAATAAAACAAGAATAACGGGAATAATCAAATAAAGCAGATTAATATATATATATATATATATATATATATATATATATATATATATATATATATATATCGATTTAAATATTCATTAATATTACGTATCCGATAGTTATACTGCTGAAAATAGACCTAGGCTAATTATGTGGGAAAATTATTTTATTGATCAAAGGACAAAATTAGTTTAATTAAACACCGTTTTCAAGGAATGTTAACGCCTTGATGTATTATTTATCGGCTGTAGGAGACGAAATGACAACACCCCAGTGCAGTACGATACGTTGAGTCAAGACTCGAGCGGCAGCAAAGCCAACTTCAAAATCCTTCGGTATGCTGTCACGAAGCTAGAGTTGAGAATAAAATTAGAAATCGTGGACAAATCGGTATATATTTTCCTTACTTTGCAAAATAATTATCTTTAACACGTTGAATAAGTCTACTCAATTCTAATGTAATTTATTTCAAGTATAGCACCTTTGAAAGGAAATGTTATTTATTGTTAAGTAAATAATGTGGCACCTGCATATGGCAATATTTCCATAACGAACAATGAATTAAGAAACTACGCCAATTCTTCGTTGGCCGTCTGTACAAGAAGACAATTCCTTCCAGTAATCCATTAATATTAGGAGAGAGAGAGGCAATTTTAGTTTTCCATCAGATGAACATCGACCTAAACGCTGGAAGGAGTGAGGGTATTTATTTAAGTCAAAGGAGCCAAGGATTCAGGATTATTTGATTGGATTATCCTGAATTTCTCTTCAAGATTTACTAAGAAATCTTTTTGAGGTAAGAAATTTTACCTCAATTACTTTTGCCTTCTTTTTTAATTGTCATTTTCTTTTGTTCAAACAGAAACAGACGTCTGTTCTAGTAATTTGGAAATTCACTTTTCTCGTGCATAAGCCTACACCTTAATTTCACTTTAGAACTTATGAAAGGATTTACTTAACATGGATCTGACAAAATCCTAAAGACATAAGCTTATCCTAACATAATAACGTAGAAAAATTCCGAGTTTGATTATGTTCTGTAATATAATATATCTACTCATATTTTGGAACCAAACAGTCTTTTTAAAATTAAAGAGAAGTTCAGCTCAACACTTTATTTATGTTATAGTGCAAGGTTAGTATTTTCCCAAATTTAGCAATAGTGTAAACTTGTAAACGAATACATAATTTTGGAATCTCGAATATTTTTTTTTTTACAGTTTTAAAACCATTAAAACACTAGTCTTGGAGGGTGTGTATCATTAAAACAAGTGAATAAAATTCCTTTGCTCCAAAGATTCAATATAAACAAAATACTCATTAGTAAAGGTCGTGGATGACCATTAGTATAAGGAATTGCATCACTTCCCAATTTCCCGAGTTCCAACCCTTATATGAAGTTATTACAAGCTTTATATTTTAATCAGTGCCATTTGTATTGGCACATTAACACACTGTTCGTTATGTTCCGACACAAAAAACCAAAGAGTTGGATCTAATTTCACTGGAACTTGAGCCATTAAGTCAGAGGCGCGACTCAGAAAAAAGATTCTGGAGAGAGAAGAGAGAGATAGAGACGAGAGAGAGAAGAGAGAAGAGGAGAGAGAGGGGGGGGGGGGGGGATGAAAGTCGGGCTTAAGCAGCTTCGGAAACAAATTCAATTAAGATCAAATTTGAAAAGTGTTTCCGCGTCTACTTTTTTTTTTTTTATTTTTTTTTTTTTTTTTCCATCCAACAAAGGAGTAATTATTGTCGACGTAAAAAGGAGCGTTCATTTTTCCATCGGTTTTAGTTTGTTATTTTAATTTTATTTTTTTCTTTTTAGTCCAATGAGTTTTCCGTTTTTTTTTTTTTTTTTGTCATATGTGTAAAAAAACTATTTCTATTATTGTTCTGCTCTTTTCAGAAAGGTTCTCTCTCCGTGCTCTATATAATCTGTTCATATCTCTCTTGGTAAAGAAAATGTCTTTGGGGAAAGTTATAGTGCTCTCAATTGGTGTTGTTTACAGACTACAGTACATTTTAAGAGATCATCTGCCGTCTGCAACAGATGTAACAAAAGATCAGCAGCATAAAGTTAATTCCGGGATATACGAAAGAAGCGTCATATTCAAGCACATCTACCACCCTTCATTTGCCTAGAGTAAATGACATGCTCCAAAATTTATGTAAACTTTGAGATCACGACGTAAAATTGGCAATTCATTCTTATTTTCTTGCCAACAGTCACTTGAGCTCGAAACTGACAAGAAGGCAACGAAATGAAATCTGGAGTAGAAGAGAAATTAAATATTATCCACTTATGAGAATGAAAATGACTTTTTATTTCAAAGAGAACTTTGCAGCTACAATGTTCCATCAATACTGCAGCGTATTCTTAATTAAGTTATTAATCAATGAATGTATTACTAATTTTCTGGTCAATATGATCTGGACATTGTCAGGAAAGAAATGAATTAACCGAGTTTTGATCTGAATATTAGATAGTGAAGTGTCATCACCACCAGATTTTTTTATTATATATATATATATATTATATAATATATATATATATATATATATATATATATATATATATATATATATATATCATATATCCTAAACCGAGTGATCTTAGATAGTGAAGTGTCATGACCACCAGAATTTTGTTATATATATATATATATATATATATATAATATATATATATATATATATATATATATAATACATATATATATATATATATATATATATATATATATAGATATATTATATAAATAGATATATAGTTATATATATATATATATAGATATATATTGGATAAACTAGCGCTAAAACCATGCGTATATGTTTCATGTAGTTCGTGAGTTGAGCTGGAGGAAGGATGAGACGAGTTGACCGAGCGCTTTTGTGTATTTTTCACACCTCCTCAGGGTCAAGTGATACAAAAACTCATCATTTGTTACAAAGACACCTCTGTGGCAGCGATACATAAACATAAATACTATCGTACTACTATTTAAAAACTAACTGTCTAAAAATGTTGTTCACAAGTAGTTCATCCAGTTTGTACATTCCGGGGCTGCTGTAGATCAAATCTACACGATTTTTCTTTATTATACATGATTCACGATTTTTCTTTATTATACATGATTCAACAATATTTCGTTTTATGATGTCTTTACAGAACGTGATCTCTTTCGCTTCTTTCCAGTTCATAGTGTGGTTGCACTCATTCATATGTTGAAACAAACTGCTTGCATTATTCCCTGTTCTGACATTACATTTATGTTGTTTTAATCTTGTTTCGAGATCCTTTCCACTTTGTCCCACGAACATTTTATTACACTGATTGCAGGGATCTCATATATGCAGCCACTCTTCTATAGAGATGAATTCCTGATTAACAAATTCTTAAGTACATAGTTCTTAAAAATGACATTAACATTAAATGGTCTCAACAGCCCAAGGATGGCCATAAACTTGTTAAAGTATGGTAAAACAAGGAGGTTTTTCATATTAAAATCACTCTTACGACTAACTTCATAAAATGTGTTTCTTGCTTTACAGAAAGCCCTTTCAATAAAATCACAAGGCTACCTAAGACTTGTTGCAATGTCTCGGACCTTCTGAACGCTCAGCTTCGAGGAAAGTCAGGCAACTGACCGCAGTACCCTTAAAAAACATAGACGAAAATACCACCATCTTCGTTCTCGGATGATGGTTAAGAATAAAAACGTATGTAGGAATCTACATTTATAGACTTCCTGTACACAGAAATTTAAAATTTCTATCATTCCTCACAATTATAACATCGAAAAACGCCAACTTGTTATCTACTTCAGTTTCCAAGGTAAATTTTATGGAAGGTACTAGCATATTTAATGCTGTTAGGAAGCTCTCTTCATTTTTGTCAACAGGCCAAGCACAAAATATATCATCAACGTACCTAACCCATAGGATACCTTTAGGAAGTATCCTTGGTAAGTACATACTCTCAAAAAAACTCCATGTAAAGGTTACTAGTAATGAATATAACGGATTGCCCATTGTCATGCCAAACTTTTGTTCATAATACTTTTCTCCAAACAGTGACATTCCCTGCCTGAGAAGGTCCGTAAGACTCGAAAACGCTCGCCGTATGAGTCACCTTCCCAGGAACCAATGAAAACTCAACTTTCTCCAAGGGTTCTCCAGACCGTACTCTAGAGCCCGCACCAACAGGATATAAGAAGAAGGACTCGCCACTGGAATTGCATGCTTATACGGGGCTGCTCTACGAGCAAGAGCCCGTGGTGGCACAAGGCCAGCTTAATCTTAAACAACAACAACACTGGAATTAAGTCCCTCAGCAGTCATCGCTGGAAAATGTCCTGTAGATCTGGACGAAACATCGCGTTGGAGAGAGAGAGAGAGAGAGAGAGATAATTGTATAAGCAACAATAAACTAAAATGACTCAACTGGAATTTTACCATGTCCTTGGTGCGATGCTCACCAGTCTAAGCAACAACCAGGAAAAACCGTCATCAGAAAAATAGAGAAGACTCTCTGCATGATTAATATAGTGCTGAAGCACCAACCATTTTCAATAATAATAATAATAATATAATAATAATAATAATAATAATAATAATCAACCAAACAAAAACTTCTTTCAGTTTTCTTCTGAAGATTCATCAGGTAGGGGAATAAGACTAGAGTCCAAGAACATAGAAGGGCAGTACAGCTTAACTCTCAGGGGAGTGCTATAGCTAGACATTGTTGGGAAAATGACCATAGGATGGATTTCAAAAACAGTAGGCTTATATACAAAAGCAACAAAATTAGTCACAGGAGGGTAGTAGAACGGTGCACTTATCAGAGAGATTAAAGTAATTGAAGGAAACAAAGGTTTTACCTCAGAAGATCCCATAAGCCGAGCTTTGATATTAAAAGAAGCTAAGATTGACCCTGCTGACCTGGAGATTAGGTTTCCTGCCCAACAGACTTTTGGTGACCACACCCTTACCACAAGGGTGAATCCCATTGACCATCAGCTCAGGATAATCAGAGCGACAAGAGGGGATTGGTCAACTCTCAAGAAAAACCAGAACAGCCATCACATAAATGACGGCTCAACGAGAAGAAGTTCCAGAAGACTGCTGGGCCTTGACCGAGACTAACATCCCAACATCTCTTGAGAATGAGCCACAGAAGGGCCTGAAAGTATCGAGTGTGGAGTAAAACTAAATGTAAATACTTAGAAGTAAACAAGTTACAAAGTGATTTAGTGGGTTTCTTTTTCAATAATAATAACTAATAATAATAATAATAATAATAATAATAATAATCATAATAATAATAACAATAAGAACTGAATACTAATAATTGAAATAATAATAATAGATCGTTGGGAATAACTTAGGTGAGGGGAATTATAATTTGTCTGTGCCGGCCAGGATTCCAACCGTGGCCTGGTTTGGAAACAACAATAGAAAACGACAGCAGACAGAGGCTTAGCCCACCCACCGGCTTGTCCGTTTCCAACCCTGAAGAATAAAACATTTAGCGAATGCTTTTCCTTGATTTTACAATATTTGCTTCACTTCCAAAGAATAAAACAAAGCAAATACTTTTGCTTGTAGCAAATACTTACCGCTGAAACTTAAGTTCAAGCAAATGCTTAGAAATTATCAGCAATTGCTTGATTTCCTATAATAAAACCTAGCACTTGCTTATGCATTATCTCATATGATGCCATATTTATTCGAATTTGTTAAAGGAAAACTCAGGAAAATTGCTGTATGGTGCTATATATATATATATATAATATATATATATATATATATATAATATATATATATATATATATATATATATATATATATATGTCGTTTACTTCTTTTACAGTACCCATTTTCATATTCTTCTTTCTTCCATCTTTAACTTTCCAGCCTCTCCAAACAGTTGATTCATAGTGCAACTGCTTTGAGGTTTTCCTCCTGTTACACCTTTCAAGCGTTTTACTCTCAATTTCCATTTCAGCGCCTGATTTGAAACTCTCGTCCTCTTCCTTTTATAATTAATTCCTAGCCATTCTTTTCAACCATCACTATCTTCTTTATGGAGTAACTAGAGATTGCACAACTCTAGATTCGTAGAATTAGTAAGACAATAAAAGGAAATAACAATGCACGAAAAACAGTCAGATATTAATTTTTGACTGGTTTTATCTTCTCTGCTGCCTGATCAACTGCCCGTGGGAACATTTATTAGATAATTTAATTCTTGGTGAAAAACAATCTTAATGTCTACTGGGCTGCATCACTAACCTCAGACTGCGCTTGCACATAATTTCCCATTCGTTTACTATAAATATATAATTCCGACCTATAAATGTTATTCACACACTCTCTCTCATATAACACACACATATATATATATATATATATATATATATATATATATATATGATAAATATATATTATATATATATATATATATATATATATATATATATATATATAATATATAATAAATATATATATACATATATATAAAGCAAATATATATACATATATGCATATAATAATATATGCATATATTGTATATATATATATATACGTAAAATGTTATCATGCATGAAATGAAACAATTAATTTTACTATGAACATTTACGTAACATATCACACAATGTAATTAACACTAACATACATACAAACATTTTATGTATATATATATAATATATATATATATATATATATATATATATATACTACACACACACACACACACACACATACATGTACGTGTGCGCCAATGTATGATCATTTGTCCTAATGAGAGTTGCAATCTTACCTTAACTATGAGAGCCAAAATAGGATAGATATAATATATGCACGCATTACTTTTTTCTTAAATACTTAGATTTCTTTAAAGCCCCGCTTGCAAGGGTATCATCATGATGAAGTCAAGAGGAGGAAGGCGACACGCAGCAATTTAATGTAAATACACCAAGGTTCACTTCCATGGACAAAAAAAAAAAAAAAAAAAAAAAAAAAAAAAAAAAAGTTTCAAGTCATATGTGCATTATCTTAAACTACAAAAAAAAAAAAAAAAAAATTCAAGTCATATGTACATTATACTTAAACTAAAAAGTTTCACAAAACAATACTCTAACAATATTTCACCTTTTTTCGTTGGACAGTGATCTCACCCTAAACCTAAACCATCTCTTTTACAAACTCATTTTTACCGAAGGCCTGCAGACTCGGTAAAAACGGTTTACGTAAAAGAATCGAAGCATTTAACTTCACAGTTAACTATTTCATGAAGGTTTAATCGAACTTACACTTGGTCAGCCATCTTGTAAATATACATAAAAGATTTGCTGGAAAAGCAATCATAATTTGAATCAAATACGCTGTATGCTATCACGAATATTAAACGGAGTTTTACTGTTCTTTAAGAGCATATCAACTTCCCCTTTTGACATGAGGTCACTTGAACAGCAGACTTATCCCCGACTTAGAAACACGAATGGTACAAAAGGATTAGACATTACACGTGTCAGGTATAGGTTACGAGATCATTTTACCTGCCATTTTAACCACCAACAAAACTTTGAAATAACGGCCCATTAATATCACGAGCATATTTTTTTATCCATTCACAATCCTTTCAAACATGCTACAGTTACTCTGATACTCCTCATTATCAGACAGCCTCATTATAACGACGAGTCATTGTCATATTTCACTTCAGTGGTTAAGAATACTTTCTTTAATGCAGTTCTATCTCCGGAGTGGCTATCAAAGAAACACTAATTACTAAATCTGGCGAGTTGAGCTTTTTAACAGAAGTGATAGTGTATTAGCAAATACCTCGCAGCCACTCACGGCATAATGTTAACGAAACAATACCGGAACCTATAGAAATAGATACACTTCTTGTGGATGACAGCAATTTCCTGCTGTAATGAATAAATAACCTTTCACCTGTAATCAATGTACTTTTTGTCTGTATTCAAAGAAATCACGAAGCCCTTTCTATTCTCCTAAATATAACAAACGTGTAAAGAAGGCATTGAGGTTATTATAATGATATATAAGTTCTGATAAATGTTGATGAGTAGACTCTGTGTTTTTTTTTTTTTTTTTACGTTTTTCATTATAACTTTAAATAATGAAATCAAATAAACTTCTTTAGGTCTTAATCGTAACAAGAACTATCCAATACCATTTGTGCAGCGAGCCAGAATGTTTCCGACCTCTCTTACCAAGTAAAACAAAAAACAGCGACGAACAACTCTCAACTATTAAATCTCATCATTTTGTGGCAGGAAGCATTTTTGTTATTTATGGCAGATGCTTCACAAAGTCAAAGGGTTTTTTACGCGTATCAAAACATATTGACGTAGAAACTCACGCAGCCTGAATATCATCTGACACTGATATAAAGGATTTTGTCAATTTTACAAATATTGCTTCCAAAGCATAAAAAATAACATGGAGAGGGAGAGAAGTGAAATATAATATTTCTAATACGAATCTACAATAAATTTACCTTCGATTGCAACACGCTTTTTAATTTTGCAAAATTACTTTTAACTTTTGTATTACTCACTGAATTAAAGAATGTCCTTTTTATTATGAATTGAGTGTTATTTGACAGAAAACTGTCTATTTATATGTTTAATGTATATAAAATAAAATACAGGTTCTACTACTTCTTCTTCTTCTGTAGACCCTCTCTTGAAAATGTCCAGCAAACACGTTTCCTAATGCATTTGCCTGCACCAATGAAGATCAAACACCAATTATTTCCCGACATTAACACAAGAGAATCGAATTATAAGAAAAAATGAGCAAAGTCAATATACTGAATTCAAATGATAAGTCATCTGATTTAAGCAAACTTACTGACTAGTATTCTTATTTTCTATTGTTGTTGTTGTTGTTGTGCCAGTCTTCAAAATACACTATTGTAATGAACCAGTGTCTCATTTTACTGCGTAGTGTATCCTATGCACTAATTCGTATTATATCACTAGTGACTTTTTGCTCTTAAGGCAAGATGATATATTTATAACATAGTAAATAATATTCATTTCACATTCTAATCAATATAATGCTACACTTTCAAGTATTCATACAACAGGTCTTCGTCTACAAAAATCATTTCCCTCCCAAGACTCAATAATAAAAGTTCTCGATGTAATTTTTATTTATTAATTTCCTGGATGAAAGAAATGAACGATTTATACAACCGCTCTAAATATTTGAGAGAGAGAGAGAGAGAGAGAGAGAGAGAGAGAGAGAGAGAGAGAGAGAGAGAGAGAGAGAGTTTACCAAGCTGAAACGTTTTCACTGGCAACTGAAAGTTATACAAAAAAGAACAAGGGAATAATTAACAATTATTATTGCAATAAAGGTCACAATATATAATCATTACAAAGATAAAGTAAAGGGTAAAACTTTACACCAGCATCCTGTCATTTTCATGAAGCTTTGGTAGTGCGAAATGTGATGACTTTTTTTTTTACATCATTTTTATGGATTCTTGAAAGCTTTAGACCCTGTGAGAATGCATTATGAAGACGACAGGGTTTTTTAGAGCCTTTTTAGATATCAATATCATTTATTATTATCGTCATAAGGCCACGTGCATTTTAGGATAAGTTAAAATGACCCTAAGTGACGAGAAAGAAAGAACAAAGTCGAGTAACGTCGAGAAAACAAAATAATGGATCCTAAAACTGATAATTTCAGTTTTCTTGTTTATGGATTTCTTGATACATTACCGTCCCCCAGAATGGTGATATGGAAATGAATGAATCTGAAATTTGCAGTAAAGATCAATATACCTCAAGGGAAATTATGGTAAGATCTCGGACATGTTGGTGTTGTCGCCTTGCTACATCGAACATCCAAAAGGACACTAAGGTCTCGTTCGGTCCTCAAAATTGCCTTTTTCTGTGGACCGTGATTTTATAGGTCTGGTCTATTCAGGGAACCTTCGGGTTTCCTTTATAGGATACTAGATGCAGGAATAAGCGTCGCCTGATATCGAAAGGATAGAAAACTGAACTGAATCTTGAACGGAATGAAAAACAATCTCTCTCTTATGCAATGATGAGACTCAGTTTATTCTCTTCTTTTATTTCATCTGATTTTCATATCTCTTTCTGCTCAATTTATCTCTTAGTAGATTTTCTAAACTTCTTCACCAATTACCCAGATGTATTTGAGTCTGTTAAAAGGATTGATCAAAGCAATGAAATTAATAAGAATGGTATCCTATAATAATTTATTACAATATATCTCCAAACATATGATTCGTTTGATTTTGACTTTATTAAGGGAAAGCAGATGATATATAAATTTGAATCATTAGGAAATAATAGTAAAAAACGATAAAGCAATTAAATTTTTAAGATAAAATGAAAAAAATAAATGAAAATTACAAAAATTGAGTCTGTTCTCAACCAAAGACAAGAGGCAGAATTTCCCCAAAGACGATTACAGCTTCAGGAATTGTGTAAAACACGAAAAGTGGAAAATTCACAATCGTAAGAAGATAAAATGCCTGCATTTTGTGATGTCCCCCTTCTCACGAGAGGCAGAGGTGCCATTTTTCACAAGTACAACGAACGAACAAGTGAAAACCCTCAAGATTCAAGGGATGTCAAGTTCTGAGTTGGATGTATCCACCCACTTTTCCTGAGATCATAAGGAATAGTGTCACCCGTAACATCTTTTGCTGTTGGCTTTATTGCCATCTGACTGAGATGATGATGTTGTTCTGGTGTATCGTTATTGGTATTATTGTTATTGCTGGCTTAAAATCCTGCATGTTTCATGATACTTATTCCTTGCATTATTTTCATTAAAATAAAAACAATATACTTTTTCTTTTCAGACAGCCACTTGAAGATTCCTTCTAGCAATGTTACCAGATGAGTAGACAAATATATAGATGCTATGTTCACAGCCTCTCTCTCTCTCTCTCTCTCTCTCTCTCTCTCTCTCTCTCTCTCTCTCTCTCTCTCTCACACACACACACTCACACACACACACACACACACACACATAATTGGACGAATGAAAATAGAAATTGCTTAGCAAAATCATTAGACTTTTGTCAACTGAATGAAAGGAAGGAAGCGCTGAGAAAGAATGATACCTAAATCCTTCCCATTTCCTTTCCTTCACTGGAGGTAGCCAAGGACTGTAAGAGAACAGAAAACAGAATATTTAACAATACTCCCAATCTTGTCAAGGAATTTCCTTTACCTTGAAAACTAAAGTCAAAAGTCCCCTCTGAAGGTGGAAGGATAATCCTTTAAAAATGACCTTTCGAGTCCCACTTCGGTGACCGACTTCCTACTTCACTCGTATGTGGTCATTTTCAATATTAAACTTCGCAAAGTTATTTTTATTACTCTTAACATCTCCAAGGGTTTGGCAGAGTCTGGCATAAGGCTCTACTCCCGAGTGATGGAAAATTTGCGCAGTTTAGTATCTTTACTCCCTTCCTCTGCAAGACTTGGGAATTCTCTGCCTGTTTCTTTTAGGGCAGGGTACAAAAATTTTGTTTGTTGTTATATATATATATATATATATAATATATATATATATATATACATATACATATATATAATATTCAATTCTCCTCTCCTGTCAGCCGTTAAAAATTTCAAACCGAGACAGAGCGTAAATGCGTAAATGTCTTATCCTCCACCGTACGATTTGGGGGGGGGGGGGGGGTGGACAGAAAACAGTTTGGGCACAAAGATATGTCATGGGGGAAAATGGGCTGCTACTTGGACCCTTTATAGGCCTAGCTCTAAGGTCTATTTTACTATGACTCTTTTGCTGGTTGTATTCGATTCTTCCAGACAACGCCGATCCCTTGTGCTACCAAGATGCCCAGCCAGATCCCAGGTCACGAGGTATCGGCCTGACTCCTGCTTGAACAGCCGAACAGTGTAGAAGTGTGCCCAGACCGCTCTTTGTCTGAATCTTACGCTGGTCGGTAAATTTCCTCTCCCTCCAATTTCCAATTCTCCTTAAGCAAACGCCATTGTGAGTCCACCTAGCACGCATATTTCCCTTGTGACTTTTTCTAAGATACATTAAGCTACTCTTACATAATAACTAGACCTATCCCACCATAGTGAATCTGTGCTAAGTAATTTAATGATAGATTCTCTCCATCGGGAATAAGTTATTTCATGTGAGAGAAATTCTTTGTATCGTTGAGTAACCTGGAATTCTCTTCCAGGGTCCTGCTGTGCAGTGCTTCGTGTATCTTCACCTCGCCAGAAGATTACCGTTTCAAGCTATGGCCAAATTCACTTGCGGCGAAGAGTCCACGAATAAGAATCAATCCAGCCTCAGAAACAGCAAAATAGTAATCTTATAATAAGGCGGTAACCCAAGTGATATCTTATTTGTTTGTGAGACTTTTAATTGTACATTTTTGCAGCACCTATTTGCGTCTTACATGAGTTATACCAGCCGTGCCATTTTTCATTTTCACTTTAAATTTTGTAAATAAAATAACCTTAATGAATGTAATCTTGCTGGTTCAAAAGGCGACCTTCCATCCCCAGTGTTGATAAACATAATTAAGGTAAGTTTCACTACTATTTCCTTTATGTCATTACGTGTGGAGTTCGGTATGAGCCTCTCAGGCTCTGCTGTTTCAGAATTCTAAATTACCTTCATCCAAACCGGTCCCCACGTATCTACCTATCTATCTATCTATCTATCTATCTATATATATATATATATATATATATATATATATATATATATATATAGATATATATATATATATATATATAGATATATATATATAATATATATATATATATATTATACATATATATATATATATATATATATATATATATATATATATATATATATATATATATAACTCGATCATGAATATATAATACGTGAAGCTATGTATAAATATAGGTAATGCCAGTTCTCATGTTTTTATTTTCCTCTGTAGCATTGCACTATATATATATATATATATATATATATATATATATATATATATATGTGTGTGTGTGTGTGTGTGTGTGTGTGTGTGTGTAAAGTAAATGGAACAAGCCATGCAAGTCATTCAATATTTTGATCAATTTACGGTTTTTTTCATATTACATTCCAATGTATCCCAGAATACTCAAAGAAGGGGTCGCCGAGTTGCAGAATTTCTTAATTGATAAACTTCAGTATTGGTTTGGTTTCGCATGACGAGAGAATCTGCAAGACGGAGACTTGAATACTGATCAAGGCTCACTACCGGCTAGGCTTAAATGCGCATATTAGATGTGCATATGAAGCAACCTTGCCAGTATCCTAGGCGTTGTGTTTATCATCGCAAGATGTCTTCCATCATATGGCAAACGACCTACAATTCCTCCATCACCGAGATGCTGTGTCCTTGAACAATTTTGAATATGTAGGAATGTGATCTTTCCTTGATATTTGTTGAAGATGCATGAACCTCAAATCTCGTTATAGCCGTGAACAAGTAACTACTGTGGATCTTAGGTTTTGTAGTGACAGACGCAACCAATGTGTCAAGGAATCGTGAAGTTCAGTTACTATGGATTTAAAATTATATACGTATCGCCATGAGGGATCATCAACAACATTGAAACTATACCTAATTTACAGGAAGGCTCTGTTCTCGGTTTCATGGAAGGGTTTGGGCATTGAAAACACTTTCTAACTCTGATGTACTGTAAACCCGTAACTGCCATAAGAGTATGCATTCATCCCAATACATTTGTCGACGGGGCCTCATACGAAGGACATTCACTTATGCTCTGGATGGATACGTGAACACTGTCTGGCCAAAACTAGCATCATCTCAGTAGGACAGCAGAACAATTCAATAGTAAAAAGGGAAATATTTAACACTAAAAATAATTGCGAATACCTTCAATAACAGGAATTAGCAGGAGGCAGTTACAACCTCAATACCCCTCCAATTACAAGCTGACCTTTGCGAAACCGGTGGCTGGTAATAAAGTCGCAGCAAAAAAGGGCAGAAAAAAAAGTCATTAAAAAACTTTCAGAATTTAGGCTAAGAAAAAAGGTCACATTAAATTACTTTTTTGTTTATGTTTTTTACGGTAAGCCACAACGGCTAGTACTAAACACGCCCTGGTTGTCACTATCTAGGAAATATTAATGTGAATTTTTTATCTGTGACTTTTATTTTTTACCTGGAATCGTGAAACCGTATCATCAGTTATCCTAACCCGATGTCATCCTGGGTGAAAATACTTGTAGAGGGAAGCAGCGGCAGAGGAACGAGACAGGAAACTAAAACTTGACAAAACCCTCAACCGTAGATCTGACATGGAATAACTTCTACAAGGGATCAAATTGTCCTTATGATCAAGATTTATTCTATAAAGGAATAGAGCATTTAAGTAAAAGTAAACTGGCTAATCTATGTACTACATATTCTACCTGGTATATCCAATTTCAATAGCTTAATAGACATTGTAATGTGATTCCTATAGATTTCTTTACGAATTCGTCAAAAGTTGATCTTCATTAGTAACTTTAAAACCAGCGCCTATTTTATATACACGTTGAAAAATAATCGGAAAAAGAGCATTTGTGTCAGTAAAACAATATAAATGAGTCGAAACAAACACATCTTAAATTCAAAGCGATCAAGCTCCGCCATTTGAATTTCCATGAATGAAATATCAACCAGTAATTTGGAGGCCAGTGATGAAATAACATTAGTTCAGGTTCAATAAATTAGGCACCTGACGCTCACATTGGCCAAATTAACATTACTATGACCCTCAGGCAGATCCAAACGGATCCAACTTTCTCCTAAATCTTTGCTAATTCGAACGGCCGTCATTTCTTTAATAAAAGTTACTGACAAAGAGAGAGAGAGAGAGAGAGAGAGAGAGAGAGAGAGAGAGAGAGTTGTATATATACACACAGAAGTATAAAGGTAGCAGTAGCTGGTTCAACATCAGCAATAACGACACATCACAAAAAAGGCATTTTGACCTCATTATGGCCGACGGAGGATCGCAATACCAGATTGGATTTTAAACATAAATGGCAATAATAAAAATGGAGAGTCACTTTATATATATAAAAATAATAATATCCAGTGACATAAATACGATAAGACCTCCACTAATCAAGGTAAAAAAAAGTACTTAAAATACGAACATAGAAAAGGAGTTAAGTAAGCATACAATACAACACGATATAAACAAACAAGGCAGTTAAACAATAAGAAGTTGGGCAGAGCAATCTGCGTATTCATTGAGTAACGAGTTGTTATTGAAAGTGTTTTTTGAAGTAACTAACCCTTCTTTATGGAGAAATATGATCTTGAAGTCTTTAGGATCAGAGAGAGAGAGAGAGAGAGAGAGAGAGAGAGAGAGAGAGAGAAGATACTAGCCTACTTTCTGAATCTCAAAGGAATTTGTTCCAAATAAGAATGTCCATTGACAAATATATCTGCTTCAAAGTTTTCATGCGGATACCGACTCATTCTGAGAGTTTCCTCTTTTTGCAACTTCCTCCTCCTCCTCCTCCTCCTGAGGGGTTTTCTTTCTCCACTAACAGTCTCTCCCTGGTCGGACATAAACTGTTTGAGGGAAGGGTGGAAAAATGACTTTTTGTGGAAGCGTTTGTTTTTGTGTATTCTGGAGGCGTCTTCTTTCCCCGGAAGTGTCGAGTGGATTCATGAATAAGCAGGAGAGCCTGTTGGTGACTGTTTCTGGTTTTGCGGGATATGAAGTTCTGTTTACATTTAAAAGTGGAATTGCGATGCTATTTAGAATTAAAAACGGGGACATTTGAATGATAACGAAAAGTATCTGTGTAAAGCTTCAGAGACATTTCCTGAATGAAAGTGTGTTGTATATATAAGCACATCAATGACAATTCCTGAAGATTCAAGGGCTTTGTATTCCAGCTCGCTTATAGAATTAAATATAGTATTGAGGCCAAGGCCTAAATACTATATTCTATGAGGATGATCATTCAGCGCTGAAACGAAAATTGGACAGTAAAAGGTTTGAAAAGGTGTAAACTAGGAGGAAAACCTGCAAAGCAGTGGCACGATAAATCAATTATTAGAAGAGGGTGGAAAGTAAGAATGAAATGATTGAGAAAAATGAAAGGAGGTACAGTAAAAATAACGAAAGGGGTTGCAGCTATCAAAGATAATATAATACAATAGCTTCAGGAAAGTTTCGAAATTGGCAGAAGACGAGAGACATTTTGTAGCGGTGCCATGGAATGTTGCCAGGAGAAAAGACTATTGGATATCGATGCCAAATACAGCTAAAACTGAAACATTTCCAAATGCTTTATTATAACTCATCAACAATTGTTAGTCTCTTAACTCCTTCTATAGTTCGGTCTGTGTTGACCTGAAGAGCTTTCCCCGATATCCCTCGAGTTTCTCCTCAGAAGACATCAGGAATTCTCATCTCACTTTTCCTCACAGCGCAGAACTTTGTTACTTGAAACATTTGCTTTTACTCCCTGTGTCTTACTCTCTTTCAGTGATCATTTTGAATCTTGAATAATGAGCATTTTCAGCTTTTCTTTGATATTTTGTCTTATCTTTCACCTGCAAATGAAAGGGAAAAGAAGGGCCGATATGATACCCGTTGCGATTCAGTCTGTATTTTGTAGTACAATAACTACAGAAGCCGACTGCATTCCTCTATATATAACGCACAAGTCTTTCAAACCAGATGTCACAGAAAGTCAGTTTGGTCGAAATGGGATCCAGCGCATTAAAATAACAGCCTTTGTTTTTTTATACACTGGGGTTTTCACTAGTTAATATCACCATTGAATACTGCTTTGATAGCAGGTATCAAAAGACGTAGTATTAATGAATTACAAAGCGAAACTCCCAGAATAATTCTGTCATAAAGGATGTCATAACACTCTCACAGAACATATGTCGCACTCATCTGCCTTTCTGGGCCACAGCGAATTGACACCAGAACGCTGAAAAACTTGACATATTTTTGCATCATCGATATAGATATAATTTATTAATAGTCCTGGTTTATTTTTTTTAATATATATAAAAAAGAATAACATTTCTATGAACAATGATCTTGATGATTCCAAGACTTGAAGCAATAATCGCATATTAAGAAAATATTGCGGAAATAAGTTATATTACGTATTCGTCGCTATGGAGTAACCTATTGTAGTGTATGCCTACATATGAGCGAGTTTGACACATGCATAACAATGCGCCCACAGCCACTGATGAGCAGCTTTCCTCGAATCCCACATCAATATCTTCAGTTTTGGTTTCGCGTCGTTTGAGTCGCAATAAAGGAAGACAAATTGTGTAATCGAGAGACGAAAGTTGATCAAAGGACAGGAAGCGACGGTCGGCAAGAAATGACAACAAACGAAACGAAAGAGGTTTTATGGGGATCCTGGATGCAACATCTGATGGCGAGGGATTTCGAGAGATTTTCTAGTGGCGTAACAAAGAGGGATGGGCGTTCGTGGGATTTAATAACAGTTCAATATTAGTATAACTATTATGAATCCATGCGTGTTATGTGTGTGTGTGCTTTGTATATCCCACGAACGCCCACGCATGTTAATAAGGCTCATATGATTCATTCTCACCAAGCCCTTGTCAACTTAACCCTCGTCCTGCTCTTCACCGCCTCAAAAAATGACGCCCTTTTACACCAACTCGCTTTTTGAGTGTTCAACTGAACGCCTAACATCTAAGTTTTAACAAAATTCTATGAATCCCTAGTTATTATCATTTGACATTACAGTTGAGAATTTTTCCTGTATACAAACACACCCCTTCAATATCGTTAAAGGGAAGCGCTCTGATGATGAGGTTTAACCCATCTGTCTTTTCTTTTTATTTGATAAATTTTGAGATTATATTCTTGTTTTAAGACGTTTTTCGTTATCATAACCCTACTGAGCTGACGAAATTGCCCTTTCCTTACGTCAATAAAACCAGTCTTTAGTTACCCGAAGTTCAACAACATTTTTCGCATATTAAAAGGTCCTAAGGAAACAAGAGATAGGATGAGGCGGGAAAAATGGCCGTGCTTAATGACGAAGGATGTGACAGACCTATTTTACCTCATGTAGGGAGAAATGTCCTAATCGGATAAAAAAAAGAGCAGGGAAAGAATTCAAGGGTATGAAAATCAAGTGAAATAAACAAATATGGACAAACAAGATTCATTCAAAACACATTTTGTAATAAGCTTCCAGTTCCTTCACTCTTATAATCTACTCCACAACGCGATGAAACTTAACCCTTAAAGAGCTTCAGCGGTTGAGGAGGTTGAGGGGAAATTACCTCCACCTAAACCTGGTATCTTTCCTGGTCGAGAGAAAATGACAAACGTGGATAAGCCAACACATTTAATAGGAAATGAGGTCATTCTTGGGTCATAAAAACCTAAAATTCAGGAAATTACTTGAGATAAAAGGTTCTTTATTATTTGTTTTGTTTTCGCAAACGTCATTTTGAGATCATTGTATATACACGTTTCTATACTTGTCCCATACACAGATGGATATCTCGCGCCTTAGAAAATGGTTTGAGGGACTGATCAAATTTCTATATAAGTATTTCAGTAATACAAAAAGACAATTTCTCATGTTATTTGGAAGTCTGGATGAAAGGATATTATGAGAATCAATAATTTGAAAATTGTGGTATTCAAGATTATTATTGTCCTAACGGGTGCGTCCACTTCAGGGTCACGTAACATACATAAGGATTTCGTCAATCCACACTACAGAAAACAACATATACATTCGTTGGTAACTTATCGCATACATATCATACGCAGGTTCTAAACAAGTCAGACCTTTGACAAATGCCGGATAATCGTGTGAAGCACTGGTTACAACTACCTAAAGTCGTTGACTTGTATTCATTCAGCCTGTGATGTGTTTGAGGCAAGTTGGCGATGTCTGTTTATGACATGTTTGACTGCAGAGTGAACGCATCCTTTCAGTAACATGTTACAGGAAAGGTTACTCGTAGTTAAGGCAAGATCTTATCTTAATTGTCTCAGCAACGTTACGGAAGTAACGGAACAAACCCAGTGTGTGTAGTACAATAGTTTGTGAGGTTTTGCAGTGGAACAGTTGTACTTCAAACGTCTAAAGAGAAGGTTGCGACAGCAAGGACGAATAGCGCAAACAAGTCTATTGGCGAAGAGGAAACAGAAAGGAGGTTAATAAAAGATAATGACTACGAGAGACAGACAAGAAAGATGCAAATCTGAAAATTACAATTGAGAACCCGCTGTCGTTTGTAGAAGGTAAAAATTTATGTAAAAAAAAAAGTAATGAAAAAAAGAAAAAACTAATTTTCATTTAGCAGCGACACCAACTGAAAGACTTTCATTGACATTACTTTATATTGTAACTGGTAATTCCGCCTCGGGTTTGAAGAGGTACCTCGGGTCTGAAGAGGTACCTCGGGTCTGACGTATCTCTTCTGAATTTTCAAAAGGGTAATTTCCGTGACAGTTGCTGATGTATGCTAGAAAGATGTTGAGCCATTGTCATAATATATGTAAAGGTGACTAGAAAACATTCATTGAATATTTTATTATATAATCATACAGGGTTTGCTAAAGTAGGCTCCTCAAATGTACGTTTAGTGGACTCACTTTACCATGAAAAGTTTGAAGCATTAGGAAGAATCACATATTAACTAGCAATATACAAAATAACTCTCTCTCTCTCTCTCATATATATATATATATGTGTGTGTGTGTGTGTGTGTGTGTGTGTGTGTGTGTGTGTGTGTGTGTGTGTGTGATTATGAATCCTACGTGTAGGGAAATGAATTATCCAAAATAGGATGTAAAACTGGGGTGAACATTTATTGTTCACGAACTCATTACAAAACTGAATTGAGTGAATGGAATATATTAATACAGCTATTACCCCAGAGGTCCTCGTTCACCTTAGACAGAAAAATTATCAAGCATAATTAGGAACGGAGAACAATATTACTACGCGTTCCTCCATGAACTGAATAAATACTGTAATTTTGGTAATATTATGACTTGGCCATTTTCAGGTCTAAAATCCCATGATAGAAAGGGCTCTCGTGACTCGATGGTTGATCTATTAGTTAAACAACCGAAAGTACCAAGAGTTCGTTGTGGCGCCTCTTACTACGAAAACTGAAATGTGCCAAACACAAAATAAAGGCACGATGGAGAAAATGCCAAAATTAACTGAATGTTATGGTTAAATCCTATTCAATCTGTTGATGGCCATTTGTGGCTGATGGTCATATGTATATAATAGTCATCAAAGTACTGTGCCAGTTCAGGCTTTCCAAGTGGCCTTCCTTTTACACTTGACGTCCTGCATAGTGCTCAAGTGATGTGATATTGTGTTGGCCAAGGTTATGGAACAAGTCCCATGATATCGCTCGCCCAAAGATTATTGTGCCCTAGTTATAAGACGCCGTAAGTGTTTCACAACACATCGTTCAAGTTACTGAAATCTTGCCCCGTAACACAAAATTACTACATAAAGGTTTCTCCACTTTAGAGAAAAAACACTTCATAAATACACGGGGCAACTTATCATATCCACATCACAAATAGTTTGAAAACAAGTCCACAAATCCGTAACTGAGGAACGAAGCTTTCGCAAATACAGGACAATCGTCCAAAGCACTGGTCAGGACTACCCATGAGTCGTTGACTTCTCTTATTCAACCTGTTTGTGCTGTTTGCGCGATGAGTGCCCGACGAGTAATTATAAAATGTGGAGGTACCCTAATTACTCCAAGGATTCTAGTTACAGAATTAATAAGAACTGCATAATTTATTAGTTTTACGAACGCTTGGTAATTTGTCAAATATAAAATAGATGGTGTCATCATATAACGTCGAATTCCTAAGCTATCAGTAAAACACACGTTTTTTTTATTTTTTTTTTTTTTTGGGGGGGAACATTATTTACTTTACGATACTGATGTTTATTCCCTCTACCGGGAGTCCGGTATTGTTCAGAAGCATTATCTGCTTAACTAAAAGTTATGAGAAGGGTTTCGGACCCCCTTAACCTTTAGTACAGATAAGTTACGTTACCTCACCGAATTTTGCTGCAATATTCTCCCATGTGAACAGCCACTTTCGCTGTCTAATGACAACAGGAAAATTTGAACCCCCCCCCCCCCCCCCCCAAATCCAACCGCCCCTTGCCTCTTATTACAGTTTTGAACTGTGTCAGTTTAAAATGAAGAAATATAGTGTTATTTGTTTAAAATACAGGAATATTATTAATATTGTGATTACATTTTTAATAAATGGAAAAATATATATGAAATGTAGTTTATTTTTTTCTACGTCTACATTATTGGGATTATTTTTTATCTTTACCAATCTGGTGGTTCATTTGATTATGAGATTTTTGTTTTATCATTAGCTAAAATTTAACTTGTATTGACAGTCACTGACTATGAACAATTACATATTTCACAGACTCAGACACAAAAACACACACACACACACATACGAGCGCATCGGACCTTATACAACCAGTGGCCTAAACTTCCAGATCAAACCATTTCCATGAATCCTCCACCGGTTGAGTCAGCTGCTCAACTCCAGCGAAACTTGTCTCTCGTAATCATATCATATGATCCCACGAATCATGAAACTGGAAACGTAATCAAAACCAAGATGGAATAACATGAGGTGAGATCGTCGGTCGCTCGGTTCCCGCACTGTGACGTCACAGGTGCGCGTCGACTGGGCAGTGCACTTAATGATTACGTATGTTTTGACAGTAATTATGTTGCTATGCTGGTGTTCACAATTTCCATACAGGAAAATACTCTCTCTCTCTTCTCTCTCTCTCTCTCTCTCTCTCTCTCTCTCTCTATCACTTAAAACACAGTTATATCAAGATATCTAAGACCTTACCATACAGAATATAATCTTGTTGGAATACAAATAACGAAAGTAACAAGGGTGAATGAATATAAAAAAAAAAAACTTTCCAGACTTTTATTGAATTAGCGTATTGTTCTTTTGTTTTATTTACCAAAAATTATTCTGAAGAATTTTTTTTCATTTTGTTTACACCTTTTTTAAGAAATTCTGACTTCCTTTCACCATTTAATATCTTCATCCTAAAATGTATTTTGCACCTAATAAAGAACTTCATTACTTCCTCTGGAGCATCAATGTTTAATTCCCTGAAAATATTAACTAATTTCGTAATCCCATCAACGCCTGGTTTCAACTGTTCCCCATGAAAAGATTTAAAGAGTTATTCCATTTCATTTCAATTACCGACAAATTGAGGACTGGGCCTAAACAACACTTTCCTCCTCACTTTGGAGATCCAGTCGTTGTTTAGGCCTTCAGTTTCTGGGAATCCTACGGAAGGATATTTATTTCTGTACTTATGAACTATATAACCTCCCAGATAATTTAAGGCTTCAATTTCTACTACCTATTATTCAGATCTACTCCAAGATCTACAAAATCCTCTTCCTCCAGCTCATTAGGTAGACCTTCCTGAGGAATTCTCATCAAGAGATGAGCAGAGATACATAATTCAGAGTCTAAGTCAACATGACTGGAGTCACTTTCTTTAGGGGTTTTGGAAACCCAAGACTTACCTGGTTCCATAACACTAGTATTGCTCATATATGGCATATTATCATCATTGGGAGCGACATTATGACCGTGATTGCTTAAAATGTTTGTTCTTACCTAACAAGAAATTCCTCAGTCTACACTTGAACTCAGTCTATACTCTGACCCCACGATATCCTTTAGTGTGGTTCTTAAGAAATAAAAGGTCTAGGTCTAATTATTGTCTGCGCACGAAGACGTACTCAGAAGTACGTCATTACGCATAGGTCTAATCACCTGGTCGATCAACTTTACATTCATAAAATGAAAGTATAAAAGAAAAAAATTGGATAGCCTTAATCAGATAATTTCTTCATTCATTGCATAGGCTAGGCCTAATCTAATTTAGTACTTCATTTCAAGAATTTAGTCCAGACTACTTATCAACCGAAGATATGTCACTAAAAATTGCACTAATGAGATTGTAACCAAATTGTTAAACCATACCTGACTTTACGTCCTTAACAGGTAAATTTAAAGAGAGAACTGCGGTTTTCTTTAATCTGTGATAACTTCTCTGGTAAAGTTGTGGTAGCAGTTCATATTGAAGATTTCTTTCGTAATCTTCTGTCCGGAAATGGACAGAACAAATCCTGGCATCCTTAACATTAATGTTATCACTTTTACATGCATTAATCCATACTTTGGACTCCTCGGGGTCTTTAGGGAACCTGTGAAAACAAATCCCATACTGTTCTGGAAACTATTATGCACCTAAATATGGAATACACACCCATAATCGTGAACTGCAACAATGCAACTGACGGAGTGACAAGTGCATCGCCCAGTCGATGTGGTCCAGTGACGTCACTGAGAGAGGGAAATTAGCGATCGGATCCCTCGGTGAACACACCTTATGTTATTCCATCTTGGTCAAAACAGCAACCGTCTGCTGTTTAGATGATGACGCATGCGACAGAAAATTGCTATTTATCCAGGCATAACCTCTATTAGACTACTGAGAATTGTATCTACGACGTGCAGCTATAAAGCCGTTGGGTTCTGAAAAGAATGAACTGAGACTAATTCAGGTAACAAGTAGGTACAAACGAATGTTGAAACGTGTGGGTTATGGTAGGTAAGTGTTTAGATAGCTAGGCGCTCTCATCACCAGTCACCATATTATAAAAGTGTTCAGTCCCACACAAGAAAATAAGTCAAATTCTCAGTTGCAATACAGATCTATAATATTTCGTCAGGACACATGACATGTTTTTTGCTTTAGTATCGCTGGTTTTCGAATGATGAGTCTTTATTTCGTTGACAAATCACTGCCTCGGCAAAACTCTGTCAACTTGGCCTATGGATTCCCGGCAGAAAACCGACACAAACATCGTTAAAAGCACGAATACACGTAAGAAACATCATATTTCTGCAGGGACACCTCCTACCCGTACCATAACCTAACCTCATCTAAGCGTCCCAACCTATCGGGGACAGGGCTGGGGGGATGCCCCCCACCTAACCAGACCCTGAGCCGTGAGTCATACTAATAGACAAGAATACATTCTTGTGATTTTAATTCATAATTTGCGAAATATCTCGCTTAGTAATAATCTGGAAAGACAGTAACATGAGAAAATATCTCCTAAAATATTTTTAAACGCATCTTTCTTCAATATGCATTTTAGCCTTGGCGTTCAATTTGATTTATAGATAGAACACAAAGTGGTCCCAGAAACTACAAAAGTCATTTGAAAATTTTTCCAGTTTTGTAAGAAACTTTCCACTGCAACTAATTCGGTTTCATCCTGTTTTATCCAAAAGAGGCAGCGGTTAGATGTGAAACAGCGATCTGATAGTATTCGAGAAAATGAAAGTCTCTCTCTCTCTCTCTCTCTCTCTCTCTCTCTCTCTCTCTCTCTCTCTTCTATGACACATTACAAATTTCACGTTTATGAAATCAAACTTATATCACGTTCGCACATCAGCTCATTATCAAGTAATAAGACTAAATGAAATGACTCAACGACAGAAATTTGTGGAATTCCTCAGCAGGAAAAGGTGGAAGGAAGATGGCGCTACTGGACCATCGGTGGAAACTCTCGAGATATATTTGGTATCTATTGCTCACAAATATTAATGACCAAAAGGGGGACAAAAGGACCGATGGGAGAAAAAGTAATAAAAGTAAGTGATATTGGTTTGTACTTTGTCATCAGTCGTTCATAAAAATGTCCCAAATAGAGAGTTGGGTAACTAGGGAAGAATTGTACTGTCTCCATAAAACGTATATCCAGAAGCAGTTTATTAGTTTATTTATCATCTGACAACACCCATAATGACAAACTTTAAAAATTTACATATTATTGAAAAAAAATTATGATATGTATATTTATTACATAAAGTTATCTGAACAGGACATCACTTGATCTCTTTATAAAAATGGCAGAGTTATTCAGGGAAACTTTCCTGTATAATTCCCTGCGTGGAATATTCACCCTGCAATGTGGTATCTCGTCATTTATAATTCGAACGCCTTTTACTTTTTACCAGGTCTGTGAAGTTCTATAAAGTGGGTATTGTTCAGTATTGCATTTCTATGCGAGGCTCTACATCGGCTATTGTTTAAGTATTCATTTCTATATTTTAATAACACCATCAATTATTTCTAGTTTATTGTTTTTTTCAAATTCCCTTCGAGTTTTCGTCCTGACTTTCATAATCAAAACATCATCTTTCACTCCCCCTGGTTTACTAATCAATTTCGTTTCTCAGATTCATTCATTCGGCTTTGTTACCTTTCCACAGCACAACGGAACAATTATTTATTCTGTTCATTTCTTCAGAATTATTCCCTCAATGTGATATACCTTACACGCCCAAGTTAGCCTCTCAAATACACAGCAAGCATCACCCTCCTTTAGCATCTTACCTGTAATCCACTCGACTAACAGCGTTTTCCTGTGATCTAAGTTTGTACCTCGACTTCTTGCACACTTACCAGTGAATTTCACAACGTTCTCCAACAGACTAATTCTCTCCCTCTTATTAAGACTGGCTTCTCTTCCATCGTCTTCATTCAGCAACTATTCTAAATGCTCACTCCATCGTTACATCTCTGTTTTTTAAAGATAGTACATCTTGAATTGCATATTCTACTCTAGTTCCATCATTGCTCAAATGTTTGGGTACCAAGTGTGACCTCCCTTTAAGAGCAAATACAATAATTCTATTACATAATTAGTCAGATTTTCTCTCCTTTCTTAGTATACTTAAGTCACCCCTTGTTTTGTCGAAAGACATGACGTCATCCTCGGGCATTCCGTCAAAACGACATTTAGCTTAGAGACTTTTCATTGCAGATTTCCTCTTTTCAACAGACATGGATTAATTAAGTAGTTAGGAATAAAAAGAAAATATGACTTAATATATCTATTCAAGTGACATTATCAGTTTGTTACGTTAAAACAAGTCGTAAAAATGGACGAATAACAAAGCTGAAAGATTACTGACTCTGACTGTTCTGACTTTATACATTGAGAAGGAGGGAAGATGTTCTAGTGTCTCTTTCCTTTGCATGTTGCTGATCAGTTCACATAAGATGCTGTGCTCGTTTTCCCCAACAAGATACGAATGGAGTTGGGTTGAGAATCTACTGCTGAAATGTTATATATGTATTCCATTCCAAATCCGGTTTGAATTTTCTGCCAATCGTTCTGAAGCTTCCATCCGTTGCCTAAGTAATGTTTTCATTCACAAAGATGATAGAAAATAAATACAACACTTTCTAACAAAGAAGTAAAACCTAGAAATTCATGAATAAAATATTTCGATGAACTGAATTAATCAAAATGTAATTTTTCTTGTCTAATAATAATTGCTGGCGATCAGCTCTATATTCTCAGGCAGAGATATCTTTCATTAGATCTATCCATCAGTACACCTAATATATTAGTAATTGTTGGCGGTGAAAAAAGAATGTATTTATATGCCTTTGAGTGGCCACGTTCTTTGAAGTAGTACAAGAATAGAATGTGACTTCGGAAAATGAAAAATTATTAGAGCCAATAAATCATAATGTAGTGTCGGATTAGAGTAATATTAAACGAATTATATCAGGAATTTTGGAACAAACGAGTGTTTTATTGTAAAACAAAATGACATATGCTTCCAGAAAGCTTAATCTTGAAAACCAAAACTAAAATCTGAAAAAATATCCTTGTTGATGGAAGGTCAAGATAAATTGAAATGTTCCATCAGTGAAATGTCCTTTCAACAATATGTCCATCTGACGAGGTGTAAATTTTTTTTTCCGCCAAAAAAAAATCTTTGCACTGAAATGTTCTATTATTATAATCACACAATTCTGCCCATGAGAAACACCTTGTCACGATGACATGCACTTTTTTGAAGAAGTAAGACTTGCGTACGCCACTCTACACTATAGATGTCATGAAGACACGTTGGTGACTTATCTTACACACATTACAAACAGACTGAAACCAGTTAAGGACTCATCTGCAATCCTAACCTATGCTTTATGAGTATTATCCAGTAATAGCAAAAGATTCGTTCTCCACTCATGGTCGTTGACTTGTTTTCAACCTGTCTTTGATATGTATGCTATTAGTGGCCAACGTAAAGTATAACAACATGTATTGTTTGTTTTGTATGGTGTTTACGTTGCATGGAACCAGTGGTTATTCAGCAACGGGACCAACACTTTACGTGACTTCCGAACCACGACGAGAGTGAACTTCTATCACCCAGAAATACATATTTCTCACCCCTCAATGGAATGCCCCAAGAATTGAACTCGCGGCCACCGAGGTGGCAGGCCAAGACCAAACCGACTCACCACTGAGGCGTGTACAACATGTTTTTACTGCAGTGTGGATGCACCTCGAGATAACATTCCTTACTCAAAGGGACACAGTTCTTAAACTTTTCCTTATGTCAAGCTCCTCCTACTTCCTTCTTGCCGGTCTTTTCCTCATCTTCCTCAGAGGCTAGGAAAGAGAAATTAGGTCACCATACCCTTGACCCTTGTACTGATAGAAATAACCAAAATTGTCTTTACAACAATGATCGTTAAGGATCTTGATAATTGGATTGCATAGCATACTATATGAAATGGCATGTGTATCTATATGATTTCATCTTTTTGTTCCAGCGATAGTCTAAAAGAAGCAAACCTCACCACCACAACTTAAAGACTCGTCTGTCTGTCTCGTCAGGCAGAGTATTTTGTACCAAGACCTCTGGGAAAGTTGTGTAGAATGATGGTGGTAACTTAATCCGAGAGCAAAGACGATATGACCGCCACTGGGTTCGAGATTTGCCACCTCAACCATCCTTTTTGATGCTATGAGTCTACTAGCTACGTTTTTTTTTTTTTTATAACTGAGGGATTGCTAGAAACAGAATTAACCTGTCATCAAAAGAAAAAATATGCCAAAGCTTTCAAATACTTTACTTTTAAAGAACTATTTCCTGCAATCGTGTCATGTAGCGATAAAATTTAACGAAAATAAGCGTAAACCCTTCATACCGGCAGTAATTTTCCGGATATGCAGATTGTTAAAATCTTAGTGATGATAGTACCTGACCACTGGATGCATGTGACTCAAGAGAACAGCAAGCCACAACACTTTGCCTGTCTCAAGTTTTTTTTTATTTTTTTTTAAGATCTGTGTTTTTTTTCATGCCTCGATTCTGGAGGATAATTTTGTATTGCATTCAGTCTTTTTTTTTTTTAATGCACCTATCTGGTTTTAAAAAAAAATTAAACTGAGCAAGCCATAAATACATATGGCTATCGTACAAGCCGCAGTTAACATAAAACGATAAACAAAATACTGAAATGAAGTGGAGCCGCCTCTTTTACTCAAGTTCCAACACCAATAAGCAAAACTGTATATATCTGAACGGAATTTACATTCGTGCAAGTCTTGGTGAAGTACCTCCAAATCCCGAAATGGCCATTTATGGTAAGAAGCAGCTGAGAGAAATCTCCGAAAGGGGAAGCGATGAGGAACTTTAGACATTTTTCAGCGGTTGGAAAGTTTGGACTTTCTTTAAAGGATTTGTGCTACAAAAAATCCACAGCGTCAGAAGAATTAAAAAATATTGGCGCAAATGGAGTTGGAGCTATATGCTACCAACTGAGGCCTCTCTCTCTCTCTCTCTCTCTCTCTCTCTCTCTCTGCATACAGGATAATTTTAACAACTTTGGACATAGGAAACATAAACAAACCATAACCAAATTAAGTTAAAAAACAATATCTCTCTCTCACTCTCTCTCCAGAACTCTATAATGCGGAAAAACCCAGTCTTTTAATTCAGTGGCTCCCAAACTTTTCTGGTCGTTATCCACTTTTCATACAGGTAATTGTGCCCACCCCCCCCCCCCCCCCCCCCCCGCTAAGCATAACCCATGTATGTATAAAACCAACCAATAGTTTTATACATAAATATCCTCAGATTATGGCCCCCAGTTTGGGAACAACTGCTTTAATCTTATTATGACGAGAAATACGCAGAGTAAAGTCCTCTGTGGAGAAATAATATCAACTTCATAAACTTGTTTACCTAAAAAATTTTAAAAGTGCTGAAGGAGAGCAGTAAACAACATTGAATAAAAGCCTTCTAATAAAAAAAACTAAATGCCTTCTAACTTTATTTGTGGATGATTTTTCTTTTTTCGTTATTTTTATCAAATGTGACAACGTAGTTATCTTCAAATTAATAAGCCAGTTGACTCTAGGAGCAATCAGAGAAGTTTAGTGAGGCTTTCTCAGTATGTTCCGTAAAAGAGAAATAATAATGATTATAACAGTAATGTTAATTGTGCAATAATGTAGGCAATGACCACTGTTTAATAGTATTATTATCTGCAGCTGTAGTATTGGAATGAGGGAGTAGTGGGAATAGTCAAAGATGCAACCATCGATATCACCGAAACATTTGAGAACTCATTTGGCTAACGATCGTTTTCCCGCTACTACTAATTCACACAGTTAATGTAAACATATATATGGGACCTTCGGTGGGCCTTATACGATAGTATATTCCTGATTTAATGTTCTATCTATTTCAAAGATACAAAATACGGTAATGAATCCTTAAAAAGAAAAAAAAAGGAATACCTACTTTTTTCGACAAACTCATATTTTTATTCTACTAGAGACTGTCCTCCTCACACTCTCTCTCTCCCTTATCTTTGCTTTTAATTTCAGATTCATTCTTGTCTCCATTCCCGTCTTTCCTAACTTTTCCTTTCGGCAAAATTCCTCCCATTACGGGTTCCTATTCCTGTGACGTTCCCAGAAGCGTCTCAACGTCTGCTGATGAGTGTTTTTATTTTGCTGCAAAATACTTGACAAAGAATGACGCTGCAAAATGTTATCATGTTTGATACTCCGGGAATCAGTCTCGTCTCAAGTTTCTTTGTTAAGCCACAAAAGGCGACGGATTATTTTATTTGATGAAGAGTAAAGACAAATGAAAGATAACAAATATGAGAAAAATTTTAAAAACAGGAGTAAACGGCAGAACGTTTCCCTAAAACCAGATACTTCAGGGATTATGCAAAACGGGAAAAGACGAAGAGAATTCTTAATCAGTTCTGACTATTGATCACAAAAAGAGGGCTTTGCCTTCCAGCGATCAAATTACTGTTGTGGAATGAAGGGAGATATCAGCATTCCATCAAGTGAACATCTGCCAATATTCAGTGTCTAAATCCCAAAGGATGACGATGTTCGCTGAAGGTGAGGGAGTGACGACGGACTTTGATCTAAGGTGAAAGAGAGATCGTATGATTGAATTACTATATTCATTTTGTGTTTCCAAGGATTGCTTGCTATTAAATTATGCGGGACTTTCATTTGCTGGAACAACTGATGAATAGTCACCGCAAAAGCAAAACAAGGAGAGAAATATTCGTAAAAGAATTGCATATTGATTTTTTTAAAACCCCAATCTGCTAAACACCTAGAAATTTGAGGGACGTGTGTTTTGCTGTTATTATTAATCATATCACCCACTTTGACAAAACTCTGTGAAGGAGTCCGGTTACAACTCCCACAATTAAACACTGAGTTGAAGACACACTGATTCGTTACAATAAAATTATGGCCATTATCCTTCGAAAACAAACTTCACTGCACTCTCGAGACCAGACTCCGACCTAGATTCAACACTTCAGACCCTAAAATATCAGTCCGCTCGCAAGTCCCAGGTACTGAATGGACCTCCGTTGGTTTCATATCAGAGACAAGCCTCCTGTCTGTCGTGTCTGTCACCTTGCTAACTTTAGTTGATATGCCAATCAGACGACTACTGTCAATGCTACAGATAACACAGCCAACAAAGAGAGAGAGAAAAAAAGGGCAAGGGTAGAGTAGGAGAACGTTTTGTTTGTTTCCCTTTCCGTTCCCGCATCGGTATTCCAGTGATGCATGAAGCTAATATGCTTCCCTGGCAATGCTTCTCTTTATGACTCGGGAAGAAAAAAGAAAAGATTTTAAAGCTGCAGGAGTCTTGGAAAACATTCGGAATTCGTGAAGATAGAGATCAGGGTATTACTTACTATGTCATATTACTGCTTTACAATTACAATGACTCATGTGTTATTGGAATTTCACTTTGCCAGAGATTTCAGACACCAAATTCGAAACTGCGGTAGGTAGAATATAAAGGAGGAACTGAATCCTTTGGAATTGTAGTCCCTGGGATAATAGTGGACGCACCGAATCCTTCCTTCAACCATAAGACAGGGGAGGGGAACCGCATCTGTTTTCCGTTTTATGATAAAAAACCAAAAAACAAAAAGTAAGGAAAACTGTCACTTGGAACATTCAGCTCAGCACCGAGAGACAGAACTGTGTACCTGTGGAGAATTTAAATTTTGGTGGGTCCAAGAGACAAAAATCTGAATTCATGAATGCTGGGTTCGTGTTAACCGGAGACCAGGAAGAAAAAAATGAGGAGAGAGAGAGAGAGAGAGAGGAGAGAGAGAGAGAGAGACCTTACGCTTACAGACCTTACAGTTCGTTCGGGTTGCCCCAGGTCCCTCAGTGTGAGGCACCTCTAATGTCTACCAGAGAGTTGCTAGTACATCTTCCAGTATATTTTGGCATCTTCCAATCTTGGATGGTCTGGGATGCAGTTTATATTTGTCGAGCTTATTCTTAAACACATCTACGCTCACTCCCTGATATATTCCTCAGATGAGCTGGCAACGCATTGAATAGACGCTGCATTATCGATGCTGGTGCGTAGTGGATAATGTCCTGTGTGCTTTCCTTATTTTTCCTGGTATAGATTTGGGCACTATTAATCTACCTCTGCTTGCTCTTTCTGATATTTTTAGTTCCATGATGTTTTCTGCTATTCCTTCTATCTGTTTCCATGCCTGAATTATCATGTAGCGTTCTCTTCTCCTTTCTAGACTATATAAATTTTAAGGATTGTAGTCTTTTCCCAGTAGTCAAGGTCCTTAACTTCTTCTATTCTAGCTGTAAAGGACCTTTGTACACTCTCTATTTGTGCAATATCCTTTTGATAGTGTGGGTACCGTATCATATTGCAATATTCAAGTGGACTACGAACATACGTTTTATAAAGCATAATCATGTGTTCAGCTTTTCCTTGTTTTGAAGTGCCGTAACAACATTCCCATTTTTGCTTACATTTTTGCCAACAGAATTGCTATTTGATCATTGCATAACATGTTCCTATTCATCATCACACCAAGGTCTTTAACTGCTTCCTTATTTGTGATTGTCTCATTATTAGGACCCCTATATGCATATAGCTTTCCTTCTCTGTCTCCATAATTTATTGATTCAAATTTATCAGAGTTAAATACCATCCTATTTTACCTCTGCCCAATCATATACTTTGTTAAGGTCTCTTTGTA
>NC_087214.1:52672633-52675133 GCF_015104395.2 Macrobrachium nipponense
GACCTCCTCGGAGTCCTTCACAGGGAAAATGAATGCCTGAAAGTCCTTCAGGAAGTGTGCCCGAGGCCACTACACTCCGAGATTTAATGGCGGCCGAGTGAAAAGTTGGCCGGGTTAGTTATGACTTCAATTAGAGCGAGAAAGATGGACGAATTCTTAGAGGATTTGCTCTCCGAAGTGTTACTCATGGGCGTCTTTGCTGTACTTCCCTTCGTTTAGGAACAGTCTGAAATTCGTATAAAATGAGAGGAAAGATCGGAATCCATATTACCCGTCGGTGCCCTCAAAGATACGTAATTATTCATTCGTAACAAAATCAATGTGGAAACAAATCGGGAGTATTTTTTTAAGAATATCCCTTGAATTATGTCTTATCGAATAAAACTTATTTAGGACTTTCACCTAAAAATTATCCTTTCAATTATTCATCATAAAATAATATTAAAAACCTAAATGAACACAACTGGCTGTCAGAAACCCCCCCCCCCACCCCCCCCCCCCCCGCCTTTCCTCGTTAATTATAGGCCTCGAATGGTAATGAGTATCTATTCCCGGCGATTAAATATAACATTTTGACTGATAAGTCATGTGTACCATTCATTCTCATTGTGGTATATTAATTCGGTTAGCCCTATTTTTATAAGTATTTTTTTATTTATGTATTTCTATCTTTTATTTATCTTTGGTCTTATTCACACCTGAAAAAAACTTATGAGATTAAGAAAATCCCAAGAATAAAGAGAGAGAAGCATAAGCTTAGTTGCATAGTTTTCAGGTGGTATGTTTATCCTCCGCAAGTTATTAGAAAGGATCCCGCAATGGTGCAGGCTGCTCTGTGAACAAGAGCCCGTGCTGGTATACATATTTGTACTTAACCACAATCCAAATATCGACGATTCTATATATGGACTGTTTCTTGGAGAGGATTATATGGCTCAGTCACAGGATTCAAAAGTATCATTCGTTATTAGTGGAGACTTAATACAAAGCACAGAGTGCTCAATTCAACTTCTACAGATCAACTGGACCAGTCTGCTCTCGAGTTCTGTGTATCCTCCAGTTTAGAGCTAATTGAGGAACTCGCGCACATTTCTGGTAATAGATTAGACCTCATATCCACAGATGTTTCAGCTATTGTGAAACCCAAGATCTGTGAATATATAGTTACTTTGATCATTTTGGCATGTCAATCAGTATATTCCTAATGCCATGGAAAAAATGGTCTGACTAAAATCCAGAACCAATTGGGATTGCATATTGAAGCTTGTCAGGCTCTTGAGATGCTATTTTAGATTCCTGATCCCAAGAAGTAGTTGAATGAAATGCCGATGGCTATTTTAATAAGATTTGTCCCTAGAAAGGTCATCAAATTTAGGATATATGACCAGCAGTATTTTGATGAAACATATAGACGAGCCTACCATGACAAACGGACCAAATTCAATGCATGAAGATGATATAGTTCAAATGAAAATTACACCATTTTTGTCCAGTCTCACTGTGCAAATGGATCTTGCCAAACAAGAGAAATTATAATAATTCCATGAAGAGGAAACTCGAAGGAATCACTCATCTTCATCTGTGGTGGACCAAATTTTCCTTGGGAAAATGCTGAACATTTCATCGAACTTTGAAGCTAAACAATCAGCTGAGGGATGTCCCACTGCCTGATACTTGTCATCCTGAACCTATTCTTAAAAAATTTGCATTTCGTTCAAGCAATAAGAAAATTCTGGATTGTCTTGATATCTGGGGTGGAGAGGATCCCGATGGCTTCTTTCCATTGTTTCTTAAAAATATTTCTGGTGTTTTGTCTCTCAAGATAAGTAGAGTCTACAGATTATTTATGTTAACATATTATCTTTATATGGATAGGCACAAGCTTAGTAATACAGTACTTTTTTCAAAGAGTTGCATATCCGCAGACTACATTAACTACGGGCCAATCTCTACACCCTGTGCTCACCAAAGTTGTTGGAAAACGTGTTTTAAGCCAATATATAAGTATGTGGAATCTAAAGGATTGCTAACTGATAACTAACATCTACTCCCTGTACTCTCCAAAGTTTGCTGGAAAACTTGTTTTTAAGTCACCATGTAAGTATGTGTTCTATGAAGGATTGCTAACAGATAGCCAGTCTGCATGCAGAAAGCAGTTAGGTACCTATGATGCTCATTTAGACTTGACATGCTGTTTGCAAGAGAACCTTGATGTGGGGTTTGAGTGCAGAGTAATTCAATAGATTTTAGTGCTACTTTCTAGTTGATAAATCACAAAGCATTACTTATTTATAACTGCAGAATCTTGGAGTGTGGATGGATATGTTTTAGGAATACTTCTAGATATCCTTACAGGTAGGCAGCAGTGACTTGCTGTGGATGGGATCTTTCGTGAACCAAGACTTATTTTGTATAGTGTTCCACAGGGTAGTGTTCTTGGTCCACCATTATTTTTAGTGTATACAAGTGATATGGTTGTTGGCCTAGAAAACAAGATTGT
>NC_087214.1:52680133-52697633 GCF_015104395.2 Macrobrachium nipponense
CCCCACCCCAAGCCCCAAGAAGTAACAGCATGTTTTCTTTTCAAATGGGCAATCATAAATATATGAAATTTGAGAAATATTACGTTTCTTGAGGTGGTAAACTAACATTAGTGGGAGTATATAATTTTTGCTGAAAAACCTCCCTCATGTGACTTCAATAATCACATAAAATAGCTCAAACAAAAAAATTTTAAACGTCAGTTGCTTCGGCTGCTTCTCTCGCCAACGCCCCCCCCCCCCACCCCCCCCCCCCCTCCCGCTCTCCCCCAACAACCAAAATCTGAAATGACGCCCCTGCTTGAGTGTGAAGAAAGAAAGTTTTGAGGAATCTGCTTGTGAGATGTTTATGATGAGCAGCAACTGTAGTTTAACATATGATGATTTATTACGTATGAAAAGATGATATTTATGCCATGTCGTGATGACTGAAGTTAGTAGAACTCGATATACTTTCGCAGCATGAGAGTAATAAATAGATAATGGCCAAGTTTATGGGTCCTATTAAATGCAACAGCACTTAAAGCAGTTGTTCCCAAACTGGGGGCCATAATCTGAGGATATTTATATATAAAACTATTGGTTTTATTACATACATGGGTTTATGCTTAGTTTTGTTGGGGGGGAGGGGCGGTGGGCCATGGACAATTATCCTGTATGAAAAGTGGATAACGACCAGAAAAGTTTGGGAGCCACTGAATTAAAGACTGCGCTTTCATTGGGTTTTCCGCATTATAGAGTTCTGGAGAGAGAGTGAGAGAGAGAGATATTGTTTTTTTTTTTGTTCTTAATTTGGTTGGTTTATGTTTCCTGTGTCCAAAGTGGTTAAATTTCTCCTGTATTCGTATAGAGAGAGAAGGAAGAGAGAGAGAGAGAGAGAGAGAGAGAGAGAGAGAGAGAGAGGCCTCAGTTGGTACCATATAGCTCCACTCCATTTGCACCAATATTTTTTATCCTTCTGACGCTGAGGATTTTTTGTAGCATAAATCCTTTAAAGAAAAGTCCAAACTTTCCAACCGCTGAAAATGTCTATAGTTCCTCATTGCTTCCCCTTCCGGAGATTTCTCTCAGCTGCTTCTTACCATAAATGGCCATTACGGTTTTTTGGAGATACTTCACCCCCACTAGCCACGAAGTAAATTCCGTGCAGATATATACGCAGTTTTTGCTTATTGGTGTTGGAACTTGAGTAAAGAAAGAGGGCGGCTCCCACTTCATTCCAGTATTTTGTTTATCGTTTTGTGTTAACTGCAGCAAGTACGATAGCCATATGTATTTATGGCTTTGCTCATTTTAATTTTTCTAAAAACCAGATAGTGCATTAGTAAAAAAAAACTGAATGCAATAAAAAATTATCTCAGAATCGAGGCATCAAAAAAAACAAAGATCTTTAAAAAAAAACTTGAGACAGGCAAAGTGTTGTGCATTGCTGTTCTCTTGAGCCACATGCATCCAGTGGTCAGGTACTTTCATCACTAAGATTTACAATCTGCACATCCGGAAAATTACTGCCGGTTGAAGGGTGGCGCTTATTTTGTAAATTTTATAGCTACATGACACGATTGCAGGAAATTTCTTTAAAGTATTTGGAAGCTTTGGCATATTTTCCTCTTGAATGACACAATGTTTATACAGCATTATATATGTCACGTTAATTCTCTTTCTAGTAATTCCTCAGTTTTAAGAAAATAACGTAGCTAGTAGACTCATAGCATCAAAAAAGGACTGGTTTGAGACTAAAGTATATAGAATATATATATACCTTGGTTGAGACGGCAAATCTCGAACCCAGTGGTGGTCATATCGTCTCTGCTTTGGGATTAAGTTACCACCATCATCCTACATAACTTCCCCAGAGGTCTTGGTACAAATACTCTGCCCGACAAGACAGACAGACGACAGTCTTAAGGTTGTGGTGGGGTTTGCTTCTTTTAGACTATCGCTGGAACAAAAACGTAAAATCATATAGATACACATGCTGTTTCATATAGTATGCTATGTAATCCAATTATCAAGATCCTTAACGATCATTGTTGTAAAGATAACTTTAAGACAAGGTTATTTCTATCAGTACAAGGGTCAAGGGTATGGTGACCTAATTTCCCTTTCCTATCCTCTGAGGAAGATGAGGAAAAGACCGGCAAGAAGGAAGTAGGAGGAGCTTGACATAAGGAAAAGTGTTAGAACTGTGTCCCTTTGAGGAAGGAATGTTATCTCGAGGTGCATCCACACTGCAGTAAAATATGCTGTACACGCCTCAGTGGCGTAGTCGGTTTGGTCTTGGCCTGCCACATCGGTGGCCGCGAGTTCAATTCTTGGGCTTTCCATTGAGGGGTTAGAAATATGTATTTCTGGTGATAGAAGTTCACTCTCGTCGTGGTTCGGAAGTCACGTAAAGCTGTTGGTCCCGTTGCTGAATAACCACTGGTTCCATGCAACGTAAAAACACCATACAAAACAAACAATACATGTTGTATACTTACGTTGGCCACTAACCGCATACATATCAAAGACAGGTTGAAAACAAGTCAACGACCATGAGTGGAGAACGAATCTTTTTGCTGTTACTGGATAATATCATAAAGCACGGGTTAGGATTGCAGATGAGTCCTTAACTGGTTTCTAGTCTGTTTGTAATGTGTGTAAGATAAGTCACCAACGTGTCTTCATGACATGCTATACTGTAGAGTGGCGTACCGCAAGTCTTACTTCTTCAAAAAAGTGCATTCCTCGTGACAAGGTGTTTTCTCATGGGCAGAATTGTGATTATATTAATAGAACATTTCACTGAAAAGATTTTTTTTCGGAACAATGTCACCTCGTCGGACGGACATAATGTCAAAAGGATATTTTCACTGATGGAACATTTCACTTATCTGACCTTCCATCAACAAGGATATTTTTCAGATTTTAGTTTTGGTTTTCAAAATTAAGCTTTCCGAAAGCAAATGTCACTTTTATTTTATAGTTAAACATTCCTTTGTGCCAAAATTCCTGACATAATTCGTTTAATATTACTCTAATCCGACACTACATTATGATTTATTGGCTCTAATAATTTTTCATTTTCCGAAGTCACATTCTATTCTTGTACTACTTCAAAGAACGTGGCCACTCAAGGCATATAAATACATTCTTTCTTCACCACTAATTACATTAATTTATTAGGTTTACTAATGGATAAATATAATGAAAGATATCTCTGCCGAGAATATAGAGCTGATCGCCAGCAATTATCATTAGACAAAAAAAATGAAAATTTGACTAATTCAGTTCATCGAAATATATTATACAAGAATTCTGGGTTTTACTTCTTTGTTTACAAAGTGTTGTATTTATTTTCTATCATCTTTGTGAATGAAAACATTACTTAGGCAACGGATGGAAGCTTCAGAACGATTGGCAGAAAATTAAAACCGGATTTGGAATGGAATACATATATAACATTTCAGCAGTAGATTCTCAACCCAACTCCATTCGTATCTTGTTGGGGAAAACGAGCACAGCATCTTATGTGAACTGATCAGCAAAATGCAAAGGAAAGAGACACTAGAACATCTTCCCTCCTTCTCAATGTATAAAGTCAGAACAGTCAGAGTCAGTAATCTTTCAGCTTTGTTATTCGTCCATTTTTACGACTTGTTTTAACGTAACAAACTGATAATGTCACTTGAATAGATATATTAAGTCATATTTTCTTTTTATTCCTAACTACTTAATTAATCCATGTCTGTTGAAAAGATGGAAATCTGCAATGAAAAGTCTCTAAGCTAATGTCGTTTGACGGAATGCCGAGGATGACGTCATATCTTTCGACAAAACAAGGGGTGACTTAAGTATACTGAGAAAGGGTAGAAAATCTGACTAATTATGTAATAGAATTATTGTATTTGCTCTTAAAGGGAGGTCACACTTGGTACCCAAACATTTGAGCAATGATGGAACTAGAGTAGAATATGCAATTCAAGATGTACTATCTTTAAAAAACAGAGATGTAACGATGGAGTGAGCATTTAGAATAGTTGCTGAATGAAGACGATGGAAGAGAAGCCAGTCTTAATGGTACAAGAGAGAGAGAATTAGTCTGTTGGAGAACGTTGTGAAATTCACTGGTAAGTGTGCAAGAAGTCGAGGTACAAACTTAGATCACAGGAAAACGCTGTTAGTCGAGTGGATTAGGCAGGAAGATGCTAAAGGAGGGTATGCTGGTTGTGTATTTGAGAGGCTAACTTGGGCGTGTAAGGTATATCAGATTGAGGGAAATAACTCTGAAGAAATGAACAGAATAAATAATTGTTCCGTTGTGTGTGGAAAGGTAACAAAGCCGAATGAATGAATCTGAGAAACGAAATTGATTAGTTAAACCCAGGGATGAGAGAAAGATGATGTTTTTTGATTATGACAAAGTCAGGACGAAAAAAAACTCGAAGGGAATTTGAAAAAAACAAAAAAGAATAAACTAGAAATAATTGATGGTGTTATTAAAATATAGAAATGAATACTTAACAATAGCCGATGTAGAGCCTCGCATAGAAATGAATACTGAACAATACCCACTATAGAACTTCACAGACCTGGTAAATAGGTTCGAATTATAAATGACGAGATACCACATTGCAGGGTGAATATTCCACGCAGGGAATTATACAGGAAAGTTTCCCTGAATAACTCTGCCATTTTTATAAAGAGATCAAGTGATGTCCTGTTCAGATAACTTTATTCTAAATATACATATCATATTCATAATATGTAAATTTTTAAAGTGTCATTATGTGTGTTCAGATATAAACTAATAACTGCTTCTGATATACGTTTTATGGAGACAGTACAATTCTTCCCTAGTTACCCAACTCTCTATTTGGGACATTTTTATGAACGACTGATGACAAAGTACAAACCAATATCACTTACTTTTATTACTTTTTCTCCCATCGGTCCTTTGTCCCCTTTGTCATTAATATTTGTGAGCAATAGATACCAAATATATCTCGAGAGTTTCCACCGATGGTCCAGTAGCGCCATCTTCCTTCCACCTTTTCCTGCTGAGGAATTCCACAAATTTCTGTCGTCGTGAGTCATTTCATTTAGTCTTATTACTTGATAATGAGCTGATGTGCGAACGTGATATAAGTTTGATTTCATAAACGTGAAATTTGTAAATGTGTCATAGAAGAGAGAGCGAGAGAGAGACAGAGAGAGAGACGACGAGAGAGAGAGAGAGGAGAGAGAGGACTTTCATTTTCTCGAATACTATCAGATCGCTGTTTCACATCTAACCGCTGCCTCTTTTGGATAAAACAGGATGAAACCGAATTAGTTGCAGTGGAAAGTTTCTTACAAAACTGGAAAAATTTTTCAAATGACTTTTGTAGTTCTGGACCACTTTGTTCTATCTATAAATCAAATTGAACGCCAAGGCTAAAATGCATATTGAAGAAAGATGCGTTTAAAAATATTTTAGGAGATATTTTCTCATGTTACTGTCTTTCCAGATTATTACTAAGCGAGATATTTCGCAAATTATGAATTAAAATCACAAGAATGTATTCTTGTCTATTTAGTATGACTCACGGCTCAGGGTCTGGTTAGGTGGGGGGCATCCCCCAGCCTGTCCCCGATAGGTTGGGACGCTGTGCATCAGCTTAGATGAGGTTAGGTTATCGGTACGGGTAGGAGGTGGTCCCCTGCAGAAATATGATGTTTCTTACGTGTATTCGTGCTTTTAACGATGTTTGTGTCGGTTTTCTGCCGGGAATCCATAGGCCAAGTTGACAGAGTTTTGCCGAGGCAGTGATTTGTCAACGAAATAAAGACTCATCATTCGAAAACCAGCGATACTAAAGCAAAAAACATGTCATGTGTCCTGACGAAATATTATAGATCTGTATTGCAACTGAGAATTTGACTTATTTTCTTGTGTGGGACTGAACACTTTTATAATATGGTGACTGGTGATGAGAGCGCCTAGCTATCTAAACACTTACCTACCATAACCCACACGTTTCAACATTCGTTTGTACCTACTTGTTACCTGAATAGTCTCAGTTCATTCTTTTCAGAACCCAACGGCTTTATAGCTGCACGTCGTAGATACAATTCTCAGTAGTCTAATAGAGGTATGCCTGGATAAATAGCAATTTTCTGACAAGATGGAAATACATAAGGTGTGTTCACCGAGGGATCCGATCGCTAATTTCCCTCTCTCAGTGACGTCACTGGAACCACATCGACTGGGCGATGCACTGTCACTCCGTCAGTTGCATTGTTGCAGTTCACGATTATGGGTGTGTATTCCATATTTAGGTGCACTAATAGTTCCAGACAGTATGGGATTTGTTTTCACAGGTTCCCTAAAGACCCCGAGGAGTCCAAAGTATGGATTAATGCATGTAAAAGTGATAACATTAATGTTAAGGATGCCAGGATTTGTTCTGTCCATTTCCGGACAGAAGATTACGAAAGAAATCTTCAATATGAACTGCTACCACAACTTTACCAGAGAAGTTATCACAGATTAAAGAAAACCGCAGTTCTCTCTTTAAATTTACCTGTTAAGGACGTAAGTCAGGTATGGTTTAACAATTTGGTTACAATCTCATTAGTGCAATTTTAGTGACATATCTTCGGTTGATAAGTGTAAACCTACCTTTAGGCGCCTAGGTAAGCGGTCGAATCAATATAGAGGAAGCAACAGTATTTCATTTAGAAAGTAAAAGAGGTCAAGACTTTACAATGAGGCTGTTTCCCAGAATGGGCCGTCAAGTTTTGTCCTTAGATGGAAAGTCATTTTAAAAATATAGACCTGTAGGGCATTTCTAATCATTACAAGGTTTGCTCTGTGCCCAGCATGTAAAAAGAACAATGCCATAAGAAATTTTTAAAAACCTCTGCGAAATCGTTGTCTACCGACTGTAATCTAATCTGAATGAGAAATCCAGTAGTGAATGTTTACCTTCTGAATGCTCTTGAAAAAGAGCCTTTGAGAGACGAAACACAAGGAAAGAGAGTCAGAAGAGAGAGTGCAAGTACGAAACCACTTCATTGCAAACTGGGAGTCGAAAATTGTTAGTTTTGTTAGGGTTGTGTGATACCTGTCGTGAAACAGCGCAGTCTTTATTCAAACCTGCGCATTTATTCAAAGATCCGAATAGGATAATAACCAGAAATACAGTTTTTTTTATCATAATGAAATATAAAACTAAAAGACAGAAACTCCACACAGTACAAGGTCAAAACATGAGCCTCATCAGAAAAATAAAGGCGGCAGAGCAGAAATGAAAAGCTGATTCGGGACGAAGGCTCATTCACCAAATGTGGATCCACTTCCGGTGGTTGGAATGTCGGGGCGAGATCACAGGAGCGAGAAATGAATCAGGAAAGAAAACGAATTCTTTGATAGTGAGCTGTCTTTTGTTCATTTTCGTTGTTTTCCTATGAGCGTGAAGAGTAAACATAAAATTTCATTCATCTTGAGTGAGACAGCGATGTTTCTGTATTCGTTCATGTAAATCAAGAATCAATATCATAGTAGTTTTGTCTTAGAAATAATTACGAATCGTTAAACCTTTTTTATGGAAAACTCAAAATGAAGATGTGGTTGACGTTTTTGATCAATTATTGATTATTTTGATAGTAAACATTGCACGTGACGAAACATAAGCAAATGATGTTCACTTTTCTTCAGTACAATAGGCCAATGATATACTTAAAGAAAAAAAAAAAAAAGATTAGACAGAAATTTCGTATGATACCGTCCCCTCATATTATGTTTTTGGAAATCTTAAATTGAGTACAGTACCCAGACGTGTTTCTGATGTAGTCATTATGATGTTTTTAATATCGAAAATAAGTTAAGTAGGATAAATGATATATGACAGTCCATCCGAGTTACATTAGTAATCCATTTTATCAATTTATTTAATAGTTGATGTGATGGCCATACTCGACTCTTGTCACTAAGGAGGCCTCTTGGTTGTGTACCCTGCTCAGTAGTACAATTATCTACAAAGCTAAAGAAGAGATTCATGACACCGTGAAAACAGTACTATATTTTATAACAAATAATAGTGTTCTCATATTTGTACGTGTCAGATGTGGCTCTAAGGTTAAGGTTTAAAATCTTGCAAGGCAGAAGACGATGGCAATAAGGATGAGGCTCTATAGCTGTTCCTTAAAAAAAAGCTGCTGTAACTAATTAAGTACTGTTTTCGACATAAGATAATCATCACAGAGTATATTTGCATCATGCATAATTACTGAAAATATTATTAAATCTTACCATTCTCAGAGATTGAAAATGATTAATGCAGTAATTGAAACTACTGCTCATTGGCGGGTCACAATTCCCAAGAGTCAAGAATTACCAGAAATATAGCTCTTCCGAGAGTTAAATAAAATTGAGCTGAATATACCAAGCACCGCAAGTTCACATGGCACCTTCATTAACACTCTCTTCGTTATGTTCCTTAGACAGACCAGTTGGATCTAACGTGACCGAATCTTGGGACATTAAGAATCTGCAGCAGCTCTCAAATAAAAGATTCACGAATTAGAGAGCGAGAGAGAGAGAGAGAGAAGCTGAGCTCACAAATTACTTCAAAAAGCCTCAATAGTTGGGTAAGACTTTGAAGGAATTAATGTCACGTGGCACAGGTCTTGGACAGAAGGCTTTAAACCTGGACCTGTGGTAAAACTCTCTGGATGCTAGTTGCTGTACTGACACGTATGAATATGAGAACACCACTGTTTTTACAAAATATAGTACTGTTTTCATGGTACTTCTGCCACAGACAAAAGGGTTCTTTTGGCAATATAGGCTAAATATAATTTTCAAGTTAGCCAAAGACAAGAATGGAGCTAAAAGATCGTGATTTTTTAACCCTGGAAAATAAAAGTTTGAAACAAATATATTATGGAGAAAAGAAATTCATTTTGTTGTGGATGTGAATTACCTGAAAATAAATGTGACTCTTCTCTTGCTATAAATCCATATGTGACTTTCCTGCCATTTATGCTACAATATTCATGAAAGAATTAGAGGGAGATTTGATAATTGCTAATAATTTTCCGAATAATATTGCCTATATTTTTGCTTTGCGGATATATGTTGCATCAGAATATCTATGAATATGACTAGGAATATAACAATATAACAGGGGATATGAGTTAGAATTGTTTTATCATATAATGTTGTAAAAATAAGAGAAGGATGAAAAGAAAAAATTAAAACGGCTGAGTAAACCAGCAACGAGAAGAGAGACTGTGGAACTTGCGCAATATATTTTATATTTAGTAAGTATGGGAAAAGAAACCTGAAAATTCCTAAATGGCGCCTTCTTGCAGGACGGAAATGGTAAAAGAATTGTGTGAAAAAGAGAGAAAAAGCATAGAGGCGCTGTCAATAATATAATTCCTCTCCTGCCCGCCCAAATTTATGTCGAAAACATCCGCGTCAGCGGAATACACGTTGTTGCAGTTGTCACTTAAACGAAGTCTGTTCATTACTTCTGCAGACCCGGATGCATAAACGCAAATGTTTTCTTCTGAAATGTTTTTCTTCGGTGTTTTTTTTTTTTTATTTTACACGCGCGTGCGCGTGCCAGTAGGCACATTGGCATTCATCCATGGACGTGGTAAAGAGCTAATGTAAGATTCATTGAGGCTGAGTTAATTATAAGACCTCTCTCTCTCTCTCTCTCTCTCTCTCTTCTCTCTCTCTCTCTCTGAAGAGAGAGAATTCCCTTGCCGTAATTCACTTCCAACTTTAAATTCCTAAAGCCTCCTTGCATAATTTCTCCAACTTTACTTTTGCCTATTTAAATGGAAGATCCAACTGAAAATTTATGCAAAGAAAACTTGATCACTGAGGAAAAATTAACAATATTTACTTTTACTTTTCTGAACCAAATTAAGAACAGATTGCATCTGGTTTTGGTTTGCACAACGTCTTTATGATATTCATCATATATATATATATATATATATATATATAGATATATATATATATGTGTGTGTGTATGTGTGTGTGTGTGTGTGTGTGTATGCATGTATGTGTGTCAGTGTCTGTGTGTGAGTACTGCATGCATGTTCAGACTTCATAGTATTTTAATGCCCATCTTCTCCTCTCTCTCTCTCTCTCTCTCTATCTCTCTCTCTCTCTCTCGTCGTGTCTTATGAGGTGTACGTTGAAAAGTAAACAATACTAAAGTGTTCTTATCTGCGACTACAATCTTAATCCTCTTACCACCTTAATCAAAAATTCTGCATTTTTCCTGTGACTATTTCAGTCATTTTCTTATGAAGGTAGTATTAGTTCTCACTCTACAGAAAATTCAATAACTTGCCTGATGCTTTAAATATTTTTTTTTTTATTTCCAAGTACTGAAACAGGCACCAAAGTTGGGTAGATTGCATCTGAATTCGGTAGCAATATATACTATGTCTTGAATTAGTATTTCGTGAACTCTTATAATCATTTTTGCCGTAGCCTCCAGAATTCGTGTTCTTAGTACCTTTGAAATGCTGTGTTTAGACTATTATTTAATTCCTTTCAATCTTTATCCATATAACGAGAAACGAAATCATACATTTGAACCAAATATTGCTATAATATTGAAACCGATGTTTACCATTTTGTCACCGTTTATTCTCATTTGCAAAACACCTGCCCAACATCTCTAATTTGAAACATCTACGGAACTAATGAAAGCTTTTCAAAACGGTTGTTTTAAATACAAGAAAATGATCAGAAGTTGACTGAAGGCATTCATGAAAGCTTTTGAGAAGAGGAAAATTAAGTTCGTAATAAATTTGATAACATTAAATCACAGTCTGTAAGGTCAATAACATGTCGTCAGCCCGTAAAAAAAGAAAAAAAAAGAGACAGATAGAGGACAATTAATTCGCCATTTACTCATCAGAACTTCTTATTGCTACACGAATCTCCAACAAAGGTTTATGTGCAACTGAATAATCGTTCATTAAAATCACTTTCAGACATCAGGGCAGAATTGTAATCACTAATCACTTCATGGCATTTCCCACCTAAGGAGATTTGACCCAGACAGTTTTCAATTTTGGTAATGGGGACATATTATTTAATCCTTCAATTAACAGCATGAAAGGATTATTCGCTGTAAATCATCCGCTATATATTTCAGAATCCCAGCGAGCAATTTGAGAAATGATTTCACTCTGCTTTTGCACAGCGAGCAAAACTGAGAAGCAAACGTGTATACTGCACAGAATTTATATTTTGGTGGGTCTGGAAAAAACGATTCTTGAATTCCTTCATGGTGCGTTCGTGTTAACTGGTAGATGGCAGAGAGAGAGAGAGAGAGAGAGAGAGAGAGAGAGAGAGAGAGAGAGAGAGAGAGTAATGATAAACCACAAGGACGTCCTTCTAATGGAAAATAAGATCTCTTTCTCGCCTCCCTTTTAAGGTTGGAAAATTTGCAATAGATTTGAAGCGATATCGCAGACCTTTACGCGAAATAGAAGATTCTCTCTCTCTCTCTCTCTCTCTCTCTCTCTCTCTCTCTCTCTCTCTCTCTCTCTCGATGTATGCGTCGAAGAAAGCTTTGCAATTCATATTGACTTCCAATAGATTAAATAATACACAGTTGTTGACTACCAGTATATTGATATCCAAAAGAAATTTACTCTGTCTTATTATTAAGACACATAATGTTCATGATTTTGCAGTTGATGTAATGGATATCTTGAAGTGCAGTTATATTCTAACTATTTCAACTATTTCATGGTAATAGTTGGGCCCTAAAGATATTGACCCATATAAGCAAATACGAAAATAAAAATATATGGGGATAAAAGTCCCTTTTCCCAAAAGCATTTGGTTTTTGCTCTGTGCTAAACCCACTGCACTTATAAACTGAATATGAAATGAGAATTAGTGCGCTGGGAGTGATTTTGGTGGTGAAGATGCAACGAATTATTCGGCTAAGGACAGCTGAATCATTCACAAACCAAATGTGGTTTGTGGTCTTAGTATATGAATAATGCGATCCAACAACCCGGGTGCTCTGTATGTGGTCCCTCACAGTCAGGGCTTGTTCCCTGTTAGTCTTGTTGCTGGCTCGCCTTCAATGCCTCGATTATCAGGAGGCCTTGTACCCATCTGGGATCTCTTGTCGATAAATTTTTCAGCTTTTTCTCTGACACTGCAGAAATATCCAAAAAAAGCAGACTAGATACACCATGAAATTTTTTTATGAATTTTATTGTACGGGTTTGTGTCCGCCTCCTGAATATCTTTCTTCTGCATTTTCCGAGTTCTCCGGATGCATTGTTATCTGCGACCACTTCAGTCATTTACTTACCTCCGTCCCCACTATTTGTCTCCCATCTTACCGTCCGTCTACTCCAACTGTGGTTATATATATATATATATATATATATATATATATATATATATATTATATATATATCATATATATATATATATTTTATATATATATACATACATACATATATTTAAATGAACTCACTTCTTATTGACAATAACAGACACTCCGTTCCTGGTGATATTTCGAAAGACTAAACACGGGTTTAAAATACCAATTTCCTGGAACGCAAATGTTAGATTTAGGTGGTCACCTGCAAAAGATTTCATTCCCGAAATTATTTTTATATTATAAGTTGTAGCCGAATCGAACCATAAAAGACGCCCAGGATTCTTCTGTGACGACTGCGGCTTTAATTTTTTTTTTTTTTTTTTTTGTTTTTTTTTTTTTTTTTTTTTTTTTACGCGAGTCATAAAAGGAAATATTCGGAGGTGAAATATTTGCTTCATTCATCAGTCTGGCGTCGATAAGGTGAAGGAAACGAAAGCTAAAACTTTCTTTCCTTTTATTCATTCCACTCCGATGTCGCTCCACTTGCATTCGTCCTTCCCTCTTGGTTGCGGTTGCCGATTCTAAATGGGGCAAGAAATGCAAATTCACAGATGCAAACATTTTCTTCGCAAGTTAAGGGACTAAAAGAAACCTCCGGAAAATGTGAATATATATATATATATAATATATATATATATATATATATATATATATATATATATATATATATATATATATATATATATATATATATATATATATATATATATAATATATATTCGAGCTACAAATGTCCTTTCATATCTAATTCGCTCTACCTTGGAATTGATATATTTTCATATATGTAAAACCGAAGGGGAATTTTTTATTTTTTAGGTGATAATAATTAGCAACTAAAAAATTCCCAATTTTTTAGTTGATGATAATTTCGTCCTCTCGTGGGTTCGAACCACCGCCCAGCAGACAGAGACGAATTAGATATTACAGGACATTTGTAGCTCGAATGATTTATATGAATCACGGTGATGTGATAATTATTCATAGATGTATATATATCTATATACATATTATATATATATATATATATATATATATATATATATATTATATATATATAATATATATGTCAGAAGAAAGAGGGCTATAATTAATAATATATCTAATATGCCAATGTGATGTGCTGTGACTTTTTTAGAATGAGCATATAGAGACAAGAGTCCGAAGCAATGACCTGAGAAAGCTGATAAATCATTTCTGGGATGGAGTGATGCGAAGATGTTTGTTTAAGAGGGTCAATGTTCGTGAGTTCACGAGGTCTTGTTCAAGTGCCTTTGAAAACTGGTTGTGACCAGTTTTTATGTGAGTTCGTGTGTACATGTACGAACTATGTTTATTCATAATGGCCTGTTTAGCCGAGAAACTAGGGAGACAGCTACGGGGTAGAAAGTCAGAATGCTGGGATAGCTCTGCGAAAGTTTTAATTATTTGTGTGTGGTTTTCCAGGCTGTAATGGGTAAGTGTTGTATTATTACTTTTAGGGCCAAGGGATGGCTTGTTGTCTGTTGACATTTTGTAAAGATGTTCTGTTTAATCTTTGACTTTGTCTTTTCAATTGTGTGTGCATACGAGTATCTTCTCGTGTCTTTTAAACAGGCGGGTTCTAGTGAGGGGACCGAGAGTCCTAGGGACAGAGTGTCCCGTGTGGAGGGAGGAGAGCCAATTGGTGGGACTAATTACTGATTGAGACATTTAAATACTGGGATGAGGGCGTTATCTGAGTGTTTGTCTGTGAGACGTGAATTATTGTCTTTCCAGTGTTGATCTTGTAAGAACTTGAATTATTCAACTAATGCTTTACTTGGAATAAATATTCTATTTTTTGTAACCCCGACTCTAATTTAGTGACCTGATGGAATGGAGAGAGAGAGAGAGAGAGGAGAGAGAGAGAGAGAGAGAGAGAGATAGAGGGAGAGGGGGGAGAGATTGAGTGTAGCCAATTTGCCTTAAACGCTCAGGTTTAACGCATACCAAATATTAAATACCCTTCGCTGGTAATAGGAGTCAGTGGAATGGGGTACATATATAATATATATATATATATTATATAATATATATATATATATATATATATATATATATATATATATATCGAAACGTAAACACTGGGTTATATGAAGCAATTCCTTTTGATTTGTCTTCGTGTGAATTGTTCTCCTTAAATTATCTGGAACTATCTCCAGTGATATGTACAGTATCGTGTCCTTTCATTGCCCTGTCTCTTCTTCCTGAACTTGACTCCATATCAGTTACTTCACTATTCTCAGAATTATGTTTCCTCTTTACCAAATGTCTGATACGAATACCCATTTGATCAATATACCAACTGTTAAGTGGATGTACCTGATATTGAGATGAAATGATAAGATTGATCCTTTAGTTAGTTTGGAACAGTTTCAAGATGGTTTGGGTCACATCTGGCTTTCATATCACGCCGTGGCAGAGAATCTCTCTCCCGTTCAGAGGTCAGCGTGGCATGTGTGTGTGCCTATCCGCTGTAGGTCTCAAGCAGGCATCCATCAGTATGTGACCCTGTAATAAGTAAGATATATCTTTTCCATTTATTGTGAGTATAGAGTATTTTTTCTTTAAATCTGCTTCATGCATTTTCGAATAAAATCGAAATGGAGTTTTAATATTTGTCATAATAATATTGATTGATTGATTTGTTAGTTCTTACTGGTGTCCCAACGACGAGGTTATTGACGTTGTGTCATAATAATAATAATATTAAAGTATAGAAGTATTGTATAGTATATTTGTTTGTCCTTATTTGTTACAAATTCATAAAATAAGCAGAAAATTCGCCGAAGCAATTTAATGCTTATATGGCGATAACATAAAGCAAGTTTACTGGTTTTACATAAAAGTTATACAGACTTTACAAGCTAAAACACAGACATAAACATACATGGGTCGAGCCCATTTTGACAAAGGATTGTAATATTAAGTAAGACATTAAAATACAAATGAAGACAAGTCCAGCTTGCAACACAAAAAAGCATTTATACAAATGCCAATAAAATAAGACACAGGCCCAGCTTGTGTTCCAAGGAATAAAAAATACTTGAGTAATTAAAAGGAGTCTTTAAAAAGCACAGTTCAACACTACTTAAAATACCTACTGTTGTGCAAGTAACAGTTTTTTGTAATTTCTGAGAGAAACATAAAAGGAGTCTTCTAAAAGTTTTCTGTCAAGTTCATTGTTAAGCCCAATCAGCTGATAGTGGAGGAATCTCCTTTCAACCTCCGTACGTATGATAGGTGTATGATAACTACGGCCCCCAGTAGCATATTCATGGGAACTCAACTAGGGGCGCAACAAAAGATCATAAAAGCAAGGCAGCTCATCCATAAGCAGCTTAGTTTATACAAGCTACTTATGTTTAGTATCTGCAAACTTATATATATAGTTCCAATGTGCCCATCACAATAATAATAATAATAATAATAATAATAATAATAATAATAAATAATAATAATCAATAATAATAATAATAATAACAATTAAATAAATTAATTAATAATAATAATAATAATATAACAATAATACCATAATATAATGGTAATATAATGATAATAGGCCATTCAACAAATGTATTATTAAACTCAACCATGCAAAAAAAGAGGTATTTATTGCGAATGAAGAAATGCGCGCTGAGTAGAGTTTAAAATTTGCATGAAGTCTGGAACACATCGTCAAAATCTTACTTCCTAATCTCCAAGGAGTCCATTGAATCAAGTTTCCTTGAAGAAACTTACGTTTCTTCAGACTGATTGCAAAGTTTACTCTGGAGGTTTAATGGAATCCATGGCTGTAGGACTGCATCTAGAAATAATGATGTGGGATTTCGTTTTTCTTCTTCTTCTTCTTCTTCATTTTCTTCTTCTTCTTCTTCTTCTTCTACTTCTTCTTACGCAGAAGCAGTATCATCCGTGAAAAAAAAAAAATGTTCTGTAGGAGTCTTGTCTGGTAATTAATATATATATATATATATATATATATATATATATATATATATATATATATATATATATATATATTTCCCATTTGTTCTGATATCTGTTTTTACCTGCTTTATTACCTGTTTCTTTTTAAAATCAGTGAGATATTTCTCCAACGAAAAACAACGCTATTCTGGAAAACCATAACGTAAGTTCTAAGGAAGATCATCCTCACCTATTTAAGAGATACTTCTCCTGATATATTATAGCAAAAGTCATTCTTAAAACTTATCACGGTGATCATTGTGGATATAAAAATCATTTCACTTTGTCTTTCTATCTAATTTTTTACGGTTATCCTTGCTATTGCGTTTTTGCAATAAATAGCTTTTAAGGGAAAAGTTGCTGACATATCTAAGAATGAGATTTTGCAGATTTTCTTTTTAATTTCAAATCAAAGCAGTCCTCTGTAGTTATTATTTTGGTTATTGGTTCAGAGAGAATCTTGTTTGCCTACGCTCCTCTCCAGGCACGCTGTGTGGTGACCTTGAAATCAATAGCCAACCACACCTTTCCAACCAGAATATAGAAATGTTTTAGACTTTTTCTACTTCTGCTATCATTCAAGGTGGGAAGCCTATTAGGACACCTTCCTTGTTCTTGTATACTCTCTCTCTCTCTCTCTCTCTCTCTCTCTCTCTCTCTCTCTCTTAAAAAAAATGTGATTGTTACCGCAATGGTAGTTAGCGATAATACCTTTGAATTGCTGTCCCAGAAATTGCCCGAAGCTTGGGATTCCAGTGCCTTGTAAACCAAGGCAAAGTACTACCTTAGTAGAGGGTTGTCAACCCCTTGGGTTAAGGAAACCCCCATAATTGGGGGACGAGCCTAAGGCCAGAGACCAATGGCAACCATAATGCTGGATATGCAACAAAAATAAAAATAAAGAAAATAAATAAAACACGTGAATAGAAGAATCTTGTTGTGTTTGTAAAACCCTGTTTCATCAGACTTTGAGACTGAAAGCAAGTTTTCTATTTGTGTTGGCCTCGGCGTAAAAGAATGTCTTTAAGAACAAAAATTACATAATCATGAAGAAACTAAATCTTTGTACTCTAACGTAATTTGGAAGCTATTACGGCAGGAAG
>NC_087214.1:52702633-52714018 GCF_015104395.2 Macrobrachium nipponense
GGAAGTTCAAGAAATTTGCTTGTGCATTTTCATTGATATGGATCATAAAGCAATCTAAAATTTCTCAGGAAAACTGGGTAATTTTGAGGGAAAATTGTCTAGAATTAAAAGAGAGAGAGAGAGAGAGAGAGAGAGAGAGAGAGAGAGAGAGAGAGAGAGAGAGAGAGAGAGAGAGAGAGAGAGAGAGAGAGACTAATCTAGAAAAGGATTAAGGAACATTTTATTATTTTTCGTCTTTCTCTCTTGCAATCAAAAGTAAAAAACACACAATTGGTTATTATCGGAAATAATAAACGATCCCTTTGACACCAGCGTTCCTAATTTTAGGTTAATTAATATCGTACAAACATAGGCAAAATAACACATAGCAAAAACTTGCATTTTTATTTTGATCTGCATCTCATATCATGTATTTGAATCCAGAGCCATAAAAGGAAAAATGTATATTTTCATGGATCTATTTGAGCTGCAGTGCCATGATATCGTCTCAACATTAATCAGAAATTCTAGGTTTTGTTATTGAATGTAAAGCATCCGTTTTGCGTTTCCCTAATTATATAGTTTTTGAATGCATAACAGGCATCGTGCCAAGTTTATATATCATTTTAATGTTATGAAAATAATACTTGAGTGGTGTGGCGTCATTTGTGGGGGGGGCGCCAACTGGCCCCCCAAGGGGGGGGGGGGGGGGTCCGCCCCCCACCCCCCCCCCCCCCCCCCCAACTCAAGTTCCCCCCCCCCCCCCCCCCCCCCCCCCCCCCCCCCCCCACCCCAAGCCCCAAGAAGTAACAGCATGTTTTCTTTTTCAAATGGGCAATCATAAATATATGAAATTTGTTGGAAATATTACGTTTCTTGAGGTGGTAAACTAACATTAGTGGGAGTATATAATTTTTGCTGAAAAACCTCCCTCATGTGACTTCAATAAGCACATAAAATAGCTCCAAACAAAAATTTAAACGTCTGTTGTGCTTCGGCTGCTTCTCTCGCCAACGCGCCCCCCCCCCACTCCCGCTCTCCCCAACCCAGACAACCAAAATCTGAAATGACGCCCCTGCTTGAGTGTGAAGAAAGAAAGTTTTGAGGAATCTGCTTGTGAGATGTTTATGATGAGCAGCAACTGTAGTTTAACATATGATGATTTATTACGTATGAAAAGATGATATTTATGCCATGTCGTGATGACTGAAGTTAGTAGAACTCGATATACTTTCGCAGCATGAGAGTAATAAATAGATAATGGCCAGTTTATGGGTCCTAAATTGTGCAACAGCACTTAAAGCAGTTGTTCCCAAACTGGGGGCCATAATCTGAGGATATTTATATAAACTATTGGTTTTATACATACATGGGTTATGCTTAGTTGGGGGGGAGGGGCGGTGGGCCATGGACAATTATCCTGTATGAAAAGTGGATAACGACCAGAAAAAGTTTGGGAGCCACTGAATTAAAGACTGCGCTTTCATTGGGTTTTCCGCATTATAGAGTTCTGGAGAGAGAGTGAGAGAGAGAGAGATATTTTTTTTTTTCTTAATTTGGTTGGTTTATGTTTCCTGTGTCCAAAGTGGTTAAAATTTCTCCTGTATGCGTATAGAGAGAGAGAGAGGAGAGAGAGAGAGAGAGAGAGAGAGAGAGAGAGAGAGAGAGGCCTCAGTTGGTACCATATAGCTCCACTCCATTTGCACCAATATTTTTTAATCCTTCTGACGCTGAGGATTTTTGTAGCATAAATCCTTTAAAGAAAAGTCCAAACTTTCCAACCGCTGAAAAATGTCTATAGTTCCTCATTGTCTTCCCCTTCCGGAGATTTCTCTCAGCTGCTTCTTACCATAAATGGCCATTACGGGTTTTTTGGAGATACTTCACCCCACTTGCCAGGAATGTAAATTCCGTTCAGATATATACACAGTTTTGCTTATTGGTGTTGGAACTTGAGTAAAAGAGGCGGCTCCCACTTCATTCCAGTATTTTGTTTATCGTTTTGTGTTAACTGCAGCAAGTACGATAGCCATATGTATTTATGGCTTGCCCATTTTAATTTTTTAAAAACCAGATAGTGCATTAATAAAAAAAAAGACTGAATGCAATAAAAAATTATCTCAGAATCGAGGCATAAAAAAAACAAAGATCTTTAAAAAAAACTTGAGACAGGCAAAGTGGTCAGGTACTTTCATCACTAAGATTTACAATCTGCATATCCGGAAAATTACTGCCGGTTGAAGGGTTGCGCTTATTTTGTTAAATTTTATCGCTACATGACACGATTGCAGGAAATATTCTTTAAAGTATTTGAAAGCTTTGGCATATTTTCCTCTTGATGACACAATGTTATACAGGATTATATATGTCAGGTTACTTCTCTTTCTAGTTAATTCCTCAGTTTTAAGAAAATAACGTAGTTAGTAGACTCATAGCATCAAAAAGGATGGTTGAGGTGGCAAACCTCGAACCCAGTGGCGGTCATATCGTCTCTGCTCTCGGATTAAGTTACCACCATCATCCTACATAACTTTCCCAGAGGTCTTGGTACAAATACTCTGCCCGACGAGACAGACAGACGACAGTCTTAAAGTTGTGGTGGGGTTTTTTGCTTTTAGACCATCGCTGGAACAAAAAGGTAAAATCATATAGGTACACGTGCCATTTCATATAGTATGCTATGTAATCCAATTATCAAGATCCTTAACTATCATTGTTGTAAAGATAACTTTAAGACAAGGAAATTTCTATCAGTACAAGGGTGTCAAGGGCATGGTGACCTAATTTCCCTTCCTTAGCATCTGAGGAAGATGAGGAGGGGAAAAAGTACTGGCAAGAAGGAAGTAGGAGGTTGACTTAAGAAAAAGTTTAAGAACTGTGCCCCTTGATGAAGGAATGTCATCTCGAGTGTACCACACTGCAGTAAAATATGCTGTACACACCCCAGTGGCGTGGTCGGTTCGGTTTTGGCCTGCCACCTCGGTGTCCCCCGCCAAGTTCAGTTATCGGGCATTCCATTGAGGCGTCAGAGATGAGTATTTCTGGTGACAGAAGTTCACTCTCGACGTGGTTCGGAGGTCACGTAAAGCTGTTGGCCACTAATCGCATACATATCAAAGACAGGTTGAAAACAAGTCAACGACCGTAAGTGGAGTACGAATCTTTTGCTACTGGTGGATAATCTCATAAATCACGGGTTAGGATTGCAGATGAGTCCTTAACTTGGTTTCCAGTCTGTTTGTAATGTGTGTAAGAAAAAGTCACCAACGTGTCCCTATGACATGCTATACTGTAAACTGGCGTACAACAAATCTTACTTCTTCAAAAAGTGCATTCCTCGTGACAAAGTGTTTTTTTGTCCCTTTTCTCACAAATGGGGCAGAATTGTGATTACAATAATAGAACATTTCACTGCAAAGATTTTTTTTTCGGAAAAAATGACACCTCGTCAGATGGACATAATGTCGAAAGGACATTTTCACTGATGGAACATTTCAGTTATTCTGACCTTCCATCAACAAGGATATTTTTTCAGATTTTAGTTTTGGTTTTCAAGATTAAGCTTTCTGGAAGCATATGTCATTTTTATTTTACAATTAAACACTCGTTTGTTCCAAAATTCCTGATATAATTCGTTTAATATTACTCTAATCCGACACCACATTATGATTTATTGGCTCTAATAATTTTTCATTTTCCGAAGTCACATTCTATTCTTGTACTACTTCAAACAACGTGGCCACTCAAGGCATATAAATACATTCTTTTTTCACCGCCAATTACTTTAATATATTAGGTTTACTGATGGATAGATCTAATGAAAGATATCTCTGCTGAGAATATAGAGCTGATCGCCAGCAATTATTATTAGACAAGAAAAATGACATTTTTGATTAATTAATTCAGTTTCATTGAAATATTTTATTCATGAATTCTAGGTTTTACTTCTTTGTTTACAAAGTGTTGTATTTATTTTTTATTATCGTTGTGAATGAAAACATGATTACTTAGGCAACGGATGGAAGCTTCAGAGTGATTGGCAGAAGATTCAAACCAGATTTGGAATGGAATACTACATTACATTTCAACGGTAGATTCTCAACCCAACTCCATTCGTATCTTGTTGGGGAAAACGAACACAGCATCTTATATGAACTGATCAGCAAAATGCAAAGGAAAAAGACACTACAACATCTTCCCTCCTTCTCAAAGTATAAGTCGGAACAGCCAGAGTCAGTAATCTTTCAGATTTGTTATTCGTCCATTTTTACGACTTGTTTTAACGTAACAAACTGATAATGTCACTTGAATAGATATATTAAGTCATATTTTGTTTTTATTCCTAACTACTTAATTAACCCATGTCTGTTGAAAAGAGGAAATCTGCAATGAAAAGTCTAAGCTAAATGTCTTTTTTGACGGAATGCCCGAGGATGACGTCATGTCTTTCGACAAAACAAGGGCCGTGAGTAAACTTTACTAAGAAAGGATAGAAAAAACTCTGACATTATGTAATAGAATTATTGTATTTGCTCTTAAAGGGAGGTCCACACTTGGTACCCAAACGTTTGAGCATGATGGAACTAGAGTAGAATATGCAATTCAAGATGTACTATCTTTAAAAAACAGAGATGTAACGATGGAGTGAACATTTAAAATAGTTGATGAATGAAGACGATGGAAGAGAAGCCAGTCTTCATGGTACAAGAGGGAGAGAATTAGTCTGTTGGAGAGCGTTGTGAAATTCACTTGTAAGTGTGCAGATCACAGGAAAACGCTGTTAGTCGAGTGGATTTACAATTAAGATGCTAAAGGAGGGGGATGCTGGGTTGTGTATTTGAGAGGCTAACTTGGGCGTGTAAGGCATATCACATTGAGGAATAATTCTGAAGAAAATGAATAGAATAAATCATTGTTCCGTTGTGCTGAAGAAAGGTGACAAAGCAGAATGAATGAATCTGAGAAACAAAAAAAATTGATTAGTAAACCAGGAGAGAAAGATAGTGTTTTTTGATTATGAAAGTCAGGACGAAAACTAGAAGCGAATTTGAAAAAAACAATAAAATAAAATAATTGATGGTGTTATTTGAAATATAGACATTAATACTTAACAATAGCCGACGTAGAACCTCACGTAGAAATGAATACTGAACAATACCCTAGTATAGAAATTCACAGACTGGTAAATAGGTTCGAATTATAAATGAGGAGATACCACATTGCTGGGTGAATATTCCACGTAGGGAATTATACAGGAAAGTATTCCTAAATAACTTTGACATTTTCAGAAAGAGGTCCAGTGATGTCCTGTTCAAATCACTTTATTCTAAATATCCATATTATATTCATATATGTACATTTTTTAAAAGTGTCATTATGTGTTCAGATATTAACTAATAACAGTACAATTTCTTCCCATAGTTACCCAACTCTCTTTTTGGGACGTTTTTATGACAAATACTGACAAAGTACAAACCAATATCACTTTCTTTTATTACTTTTTCTCCCATCGGTCCTTTGTCCCCTTTGTCATTAATATTTGTGAGCAATAGATACCAAATATATCTCAACAGTTTCCATCGATGGTCCAATGCGCCATCTTCCTTCCACCTTTTCCTGCTGAGGAATGCCACAAATTTCTGTCGTTGAGTCATTTCATTTAGTCTTATTACTTGATAATGAGCTGATGTGCGAACGTGATATAAGTTTGATTTCATAAACGTGAAATTTGTAATGTGTCATAGAATAGAGAGAGAGAGAGAGAGAGAGAGAGAGAGAGAGAGAGAGAGAGAGAGAGAGAGAGAGCGACTTTTCATTTTCTCGAATACTATCAGATCGCTGTTTCACATCTAACCGCTGCCTCTTTTGGATAAAACAGGATGAAAACCGAATTAGGTGCACTGGAAAGTTCTTACAAAACTGGAAGCATTTTTCAATGACTTGTGTAGTTCTGGACAACTTTGTTCTCTCTATAATCAATATGAATGCCAAGGCTAAAATGCATTCTTGGTATAATATTGAAGAAAGATGCGTTTTAAAAATATTTTAGGAGATATTTTCTCATATTAATATCTTTCCAGATTATTACTAAGGCGAGAATATTTCGCAAATTGTGAATTAAAATCAAAAGAATGTATTTTTTCCTATTAGTATGACTCACAGCTCAGGGTCAGGTTAGGTCGGGGCGCCCCCTCCCCCTGTCCCTAATAAGGTTGTGATGCTGGTGCGTCAGCTTGAGGTTAGGTTATGGTACTAGTAGGAGGCGTCCCTGCGGAAATATGATGTTTCTTACGTGTATTCGTGTATTCAACGATGTTTGTGTCGATTTTTTTGCTGGGAATACATTGGCTAAGTTGACTGAGTTTTGCCGAGGTAGTGATTTGCCAACGAAATAAGGACTCATCAGTCGAAAACCAGCGACACTATAGCAGAAAACATGTCATGTGTCCTGACGAAATGTTATAGATCTGTATTGCAATTGAGAATTTTACTTGTTTTCCTTGTATGGGACTGAACACTGTTTTATAATATGGTGACTGGCTATCTATAACTTACCTAACATACCTCCCTAACGTTTCAACATTCGTCTAGTACCTACTTGTTACCTGAATTAGTCTCGGTTCATTCTTTTCAGAGCCCAAAAGACTTTATAGCTGCACGTCGTAGATACAATTCTCAGTAGTCTAATAGAGGTTATCCCTGGATAAATAGCCATTTTGTGTCGCATGCGTCATCATCTAAACAGCAACTGTTGCTGGTTTTGATTCACGTATTTCCAGTTTTTCATGATTCGTAGGATCATTTGTTTACGAGAGACAAGTTTCACTGGAGTTGAGCAGCTGACTCAACTGGTGGAGGATTCATGGAAATGGGTTTGATCTGGAAGTTTAGGCCACTGCTTGTATAGGTCCGATGTGCCCCTCCCGTGTGTGTGTGTGTGTGTTTTTGTCTGAGTCTGTGAAATAGGTAATTGTTCATAGTCAGTGACTGTCAATACAAGTTAAATTTTAGCTAATAATAAAACAAAAATCTCATAATCAAATGAACCACCAGATTGGTAAAGATTAAAAATAATCCCAATAATGTAAATGTAAAAAAACTAAACTACATATTTCATATATATTTTTCCATTTATTGAAAATGTAATCACAATGTTGAAAAATATTCCTGTAATTTGAACAAATAGCACTGTATTTCTTCACTTTAAATTGACACAGTACAAAACTTTAATAATTTTCTATTGTATTAGACAGTTTCAAAACTGTAATAAAAGGCAAGGGGCGGTGTTCAATTTTCCTATTGTCATTAGTTACAGGGAAAGTAGCTGTTCACATGGGAGACTATTGCAGCAAAAATCGGTGATGTAACGTAACTTATCTGTATTAAAGGTTAAGGGGGTACGAAACCCTTCTCATAACTTTCAGTTAAGCAGATAATGCTTCCGAACGACACCGGACTCCCTGTAGAGGAATAGTATCATATCGTAAAGTAAATAATGTTCCTTCTCAAACAGGGATCGTGTGTTTAATGATAGCTTAGGAATTCGACGTAATATGGACACATATTTTATACTTGACATATTACCGAGCGTTCGTAAAACTAATAAATTATGCAGTTCTTATTAATTCTGTAACTAGAATCCTTGGAGTAATTAGGGTAACCCACCGCATTTATAATTACTCGACAGGAACTCATCGCGCAAACAGCTCAAACAGGTTGAATAAGAGAAGTCAACGACTCATGGGTAGTCCTGACCAGTGCTTTGGACGATTGTCCTGTATTTGCGAAAGCTTCGTTCCTCAGTTACGGATTTGTGGACTTGTTTTCAAACTATTTGTGATGTGGATACGATAAGTTGCCCCGTGTATTTATGAAGTGTTTTTTTCTCTAAAGTGGAGAAACCTTTATGTAGTAATTTTGTGTTACGGGGCAAGATTTCAGTAACTTGAACGATGTGTTGTGAAACACTTACGGCGTCTTATAACTAGGGCACAATAATCTTTAGGCGAGCGATATCATGGAACTTGTTGCATAACCTTAGCCAACACAATATCACATCACTTGAGCACTATGCATGACGTCAAGTGTAAAAGGAAGGCCACTTGGAAAGCCTGAACAGGCACAGTACTTTGATGACTATTTTATATTTGACCATCAGCCACAAATGGCCATCAACAGATTGAATAGGATTTAACCATAACATTCAGTTAAGTTTGGCATTTTCTCCATCGTGCCTTTATTTTGTTTGGCAACATTTCAGTTTTCGTAGTAAGAGGCGCCACAACGAACTCTTGGTACTTTTCGGTTGTTTAACTAATAGATCAACCATCTGAGTCAAGAAGGGGCACTTTTCTATCATGGGAGTTTAGACCTGAAAATGGTGCCAAGTTCATAATATTACCAAACTACAGTATTTATTCCGTTCATGGAGGAACGCATAGTAATACTGTTCTCCGTTCCTAATTATGCTTGATAATTTTTCTGTCTCAGGTGAGCGAGGACCTCTGGGGTAATAGCTGTATTAATGTATTCCATTCACTTGATTCAGTTTTGTAATTTTAATGAGTTCGTGAATAATAAATGTTCACCCCAGTTTTACATCCTATTTTGGATAATTCACTTCCCTACACGTAGGATTCATAATATCACATCACACACACACACACCACACACACACACACACACCACACACACACACACACACACACACACACATATATATATATATATATATATATATATATATATATGTGTGTGTGTGTGTGTGTGTGTGTGTGTGTATTTATATATAATTATATATACATGAGAGAGAGAGAGGGGGAGAGAGAGAGTGTGTTTTATTTTTTGTACATTGCTAGTTTAATATGTGATTCCACCTAAAGCTCAAAAACTTTTTTTGGTCAAAATGGGAGTCTATTAAGTACATATTTTTGAGAAAGCCTACTTTTAGCAAAAACCCCGTATGATTATATAATAAAATGTTTAATGAATGTTTTTTTGTCACCTTTACGTATATTATGACAAGGCTTCAACATCTCTCTAGCATACATCAGCAACTGTCACGGAAATTACCCTTTTGAAAATTCAGAAGAGATACGTCAGACCCGAGGCGGAATTACCAGTTACAATATAAAGTAATGTCAATGAAAGTCTTTCAGTTGGTGTCGCTGCTAAATGAAAATTAGTTTTTTTCTTTTTTCATTACTTTTTTTTTACATAAATTTTTGCCTTCTACAAACGACAGCGGGTTCTCAATTGTAATTTTCAGATTTGCATCTTTCTTGTCTTTCTCTCATAGTCATTATCTTTTATTAATCTTCGCGCTATTCGTCCTTGCTGACACAACCTTCTCTTTAGGACGTTTGAAGTACAACTGTTTCCACTTCTGCAAAACCTCACAAACCATTGTACTACACAGACTGGGTTTGTTCGGTAACGTTGCTGAGACAATTCCAGATCAGATCTTGCCTTAACTACGAGTAACCTTTCCTGTAACATGTTACTGAAAGGATGCGTCCACTCTGCAGTCAACATGTTATAAATAGACATCGCCAACTTGTCGCATACACATCACAGGCTTTTTTGAATACAAGTCAACGACTTTTAGGTAGGAGTTGTAACAACCAGATCTTCACACATTAATCCCGGCATTTTGTCAACGGTTTTTGGTTTTGGACTTGTTTAGGAACCTGTTTATGATATTGTAATGCGATAAGTTACCGACGAGTGTTTTATGTCGTGTGTTCTGTAGTAGTGGACGCACCTTCTGCATTTTTCAAATCATTTATTTTCATAACATCCTTTCATCCAGACCTCCAAAAACCATAAAAAAATTATCTTCTTGTATTACTGAAATATTGATATAGAAATTTGATCAATATTTGCACTTGCCAGTTACGAGTGTCTCAAACCATTTTTTTAAAGCGTGACATATCCATCTGTGTATGGGACAGGTATACAAACGTGTATATACAATGATCTCAAAATGACGTTTGAGTCAACAAAACAAATAATAAATAAACAACCCCTTACATCAAGTTAATTTCCAAGAATGACCTCCATTTCCTATTAAATGTGTTGGCTTAACCACGTTTGTCATTTTCTCTCGACCAGGAAGGACACCAGGTTTAGGTCGAGGTAATTTCACCTCAACTTCTTCAGCCGCTGAAGCTCTTTATTGGTTAAGATTATAAGAGTGAAGGAACTGGCCAAGCTTATTACAAAATGTGTTTTGAATGAATCTTTTGTTTTTGTCCATATTTGTTTCATTCACTTGATTTTCTTGCTTTGGAATTCTTTCCCTGCTCTTTTTTTTCCGATTAGAACATTTCTTCTTACATGAAGTAAATAGGGTCTGTCACATCCTTCATGATTAAGCACGGCCATTTTTCCTGTCTCATCCTATTCCTTGTCTTCTTGGGTCCTGGGCCTTCTGGCCTTGGGTCCTCCTTTTAATATGCAAAAAAAAAGTTGTTAATTTCGGGTAAATAGATACTGGTTTTATTGACGTAAGGAAAGGGCAATTTCGTCAACTCAGTAGGGTTATGATAGCGAAAAACGTCTTAACAAAACAAGAATATAATCACAAAAAGTTATCAGATAAAAAGAAAAGACAGATGGGGTAAACCCATCATCCCTTTAACGACATTGAAGGGGTGTGTTTGCATACAGGAAAAATTCTACAGCTGCAACGTCAAATGATAATACTAGGGATTCATAGAATTTTGCTAAAACTTAGATGTTCAGGCTTTCAGTTGAACACTCAAAAAGCGAGTTGACAAGGGCTTGGTGAGAATCACTCATATGAGCCTTATTTAAATGCGTGGGCGTTCGTGGGATATACAAAGCACACACACACACATAACACGCATGGATTCACAACGGTTATACTAATATTGAACAGTTATTAAATCCCACGAACGCCCATCCCTCTTTGTTACGTTAGTAGAAAAAATCTCTCGAGATCCCTCGCCATCAGATGTTGCAATCCCAGGATCCCCATAAAACCACTGCGTTCGTTTGTTGTCATTTCTTGCCGACCGTCGCTTCCTGTCCCTTGATCAACTTTCGTCTCTCGATTACCAATTTGTCTTCCTTTATTTTGACTCAAACGACACGAAAGGAAAACTGGAGATATTGATGTGGGATTCGAGGAAAGCTACTCATCAGTGGCATTGCTATGCATGAGTCAAAATAAACTCGCTCACATGCAGGCGTACAATACAATAGGTTTACTCCATAGCGACGAATACGTAATATAACTTATTTTCGCAATATGTTTCCTAATATGCGATTATTGCTTCAAGTCCCCTTGGAATCAACAAGATCATTGTCATAGAATTTTATTCTTTTTTATAATTTACAAAAAAAAACCCTAGGGACTATTAATAAATTTATATCTATATC
>NC_087214.1:52714518-52719518 GCF_015104395.2 Macrobrachium nipponense
CCCAATACATTTGGTTGGTCGACGGGGCCTCATACGAAGGAAGGCACATTCACTTATGCTCTGGATGGGATACGTGAACACTGTCTTGCCAAAACTAGCATCATCTCAGCAGGTCAGCAGAACAATTCAATAATGAAAGGGAAATATTTAATACCAAATAATTGCGAGTACCCTAATTACAAAAATTAGCAGGAAGCAGTTACAACCTCATAGTCCTCAATAACAGGCTGACCTTTGCGAAATGACATAAATAACAATAATAAAAATGGGAAGTCACTTAATATATGTAAAATAATGATGTCCAGAAACATGAATACGAATAGACCTCCACCAGCCAAAGTTCCTCGCTGGACGAGTGGTTTTCGCGCTCGGCTGCCAATCCGGGGTCCGAAGTTCGATTCCCGGTCGTCAGCGCGGAATCAGAGGAATTTATTACAGGTGATAAAAATTCATTTCTATATATACTGTCGTTCGGATCCACAATAAGCTGTAGGTCCCGTAGCTAGATGACCAATTGGTTCCTAAAAACGTAAAAATATCTAATCCTTCGGGCCAGCCCTAGGAGAGCTCTTAATCAGCTCAGTGGTCTGGTAAAACTAAGATATACTTAACTTTTTTTTCCCACTAACCAAGGTAAAAAAAAAAGTACTTAAAAATATAAACATAGAGGAGTTAAGTAAGCATACAATACAACACGACATAAACAAACAAGCAGTTAAACAATCAGAAGTTGTGCAGAGTCAGTCTGGATATTCAGTGATTGGAAGTGATTTTAAGGAAATTAACCCTTCTTTATGGAGACTATGATCTTGAAGTCTTTAGGATCAGAGAGAGAGAGAGAGAGAGAGAGAGAGCCGTGATACTAGCCTATTTCTGAATCTCTAAGCTATTGGTTCCAAATAAAGAACGTCCATTGACAAATATATCCTCTTCAAAGTTTTCATGCGGATACCGACTCATTCTGAGAGTTCCTCTTTTGCAACTTCTTCTTCCTCCTCCTGACGGGTTTTCTTTCCCTGGTCGGACAAGAACGTTGAGGGGAAGTGTGGAAAAATGGTTTTTGTGAAAGCGTTTGTTTTGCGTATTCTGGAGGCGTCATCTTCTTTCCCCGGATGTGTCGAGTGGATTCATGAATAAGCAGGACTTTTGTTTTTTATCTGTGTAAAGCTTCAGAGACAATTCCTGAATAAAAGTGTGTTGTATATATAAGAACATCAATGACAATTCCTGAAGATTCAAGGGCTTTGTATTCCAGCTCGCTTATAGAAATGAATATAGTATTGAGGCCAAAAGCCTTAATACTATATTCTAGGAGGTCATTCAGCGCTGAAACGGAAATTGACAGTGAAAGGTTTGAAAGGTGTAACAGGAGGAAAACCTCAAAGCAGTTGCACTATAAATCAATTGTTAGGAGAGGGTGGAAAGTAAGATGAAAGAGAGAGAAAATGAAAGGAGGGTACAGTGAAAATGATGTAAAGGGGTAGCAGGCACGATGCAAAGAACCTTAAGTAATGCCTACAGTGCACCACATGTGGGTGCACTGACGGCACTAGCCCCCTACGGAACAGCTCGCTTATTGATAATGTGGCAGGAGATGAGAGACATTTTGTAGCGGTGCCATGGAATGTTTCCAGGAGAAAGACTATGGGATATCGATGCCAAATACAGCTGAACTTGAAACATTTCCAAATGCTTTATTATAACTCATCAACAATTGTTAGTCTCTTAAATTATTCTGTAATTCGGTCTGCATAGGCCTACACCTTAATTTCACTTTAGAACTCATGACAGGATTTACTTAACATGGATCTGACAAAATCCCAAAGACATAAGCTTAATCTACATAATAACGTAGAAAAAATTCCGGGTTTGATTATGTTCGTAATATATATATCTATTGATATTTCGGAACCAAACATTCTTTTAAAATTAAAGAGAAGTTCAGCTCAACACTCAAATTTGTAAGGTTGTTGGGATGCATGCAAACGAAAATGTATTAATGTTATAGTGCAAGATTAGTATTTTCCCAAATTTAGCAAAAGTGTAAACATGTAAACAAATACATATTGTGGGAATCTCGAATGTTTTTTAGTTTTAAAACCATTAAAACACTAGTCTTGGAGGGTGTGTATCATTAAAACAAATGAATAAAATTCCTTTGCTCCAAAGATTCAATATAAACAAAGTACTCATTAGTAAAGGTCATGGATGACCATTAGTATAAGGAATTGCATCACTTCCCAATTTAGCGAGTTCCAACCCTTATATGAAGTTATTACAAGCTTTATATCTTAATCGGTGCCATTTGCATTGGCACATTAACACACTGTTCGTTGTGTTCCGACACAAAAAACCAGAGTTGGATCTAAATTTCACTGGAACTTGAGCCATTAAGTCAGAGAGAGAGGAGAGAGAGAGAGAGAGAGAGAGAGAGAGAGGAGAGAGAGAGAGAAGAGAGAGAGAGAGAGAGAGGTGAAGTCGGGCTAAGGCGGCTTCGGAAACAAATTCAATTAAGATCAAATTTGAAAAATGTTTCCGTGTCTTACTTTTTATTTTCATCCAACAAAGGAGTAATTATTGTCGACGTAAAAAGGAACGTTCATTTTTCCATCGATTCTAGTTTGTTATTTTGATTTTTTTTATTCCAATGAGGTTTCTGTTTTTTTTTTTTTTGTCATATGTATAAAATTCATTTTCTTTCTATTATTGTTCTGCTCTTTTCAGAAAGGTTCTCTCTCCTGTGCTCTATATAATCTGTTTCTCTGTACATTATGTTCTTCACTAACTACATTTGCCTGTTCACAAGACTCTTGGTAAAGAAAATGTCTTTCGGGAAAATTATAGTTATCTCAATTGGTGTTGTTTACAGACTACGCTACATTTTAAGAGAACATCCGCCGTCTGCAACAGATGTAACAAAAGATCAGCAGCATAAACTTAATTCCTTAAAATCTCGTTTATGCCAAGTGAACAAGTAACTACTGTGGATCTTAGGTTTTGTTTGTGACAGGCGTCATGTTTAAGCACATCTACCACTTTCATTTGCCTGGAGTAAATTACAATGCTCCAAAATTTATGTAAACTTTGAGATCACGACAGTAAAATTGGCAATTCAATTCTTATTCTTTGCCAACAGTCACTTGAGCTCGAAACTGACAAGAAGGCAACGAAATAAAATCTGGAGAAGAGAAATTAAATATTATTCACTTATGAGGATGAAAATGACTTTATCTTAAAAGAGAAGCTTTGCAACTACAATGTTCTATCAATGCTGCAGCGTAATTCTTAATTACGTTATTAATCAATGAATGTATTACTAATTTTCTGGTCAATATGATCTGGACATCGTCCGGAAAAAAATGAATTAGACGAGAGATCTTAGATGGTGAAGTGTCATCACCACCAGAATTTTGTTAGTTGGTTTTATATATATATATATATATATATATATATATATATATATATATTTATATATATATATATATATATATATATATATATGTATATATATATATATATATATATTATATATATATATATATATATATATATATATATATATATATATATATATGTTGCAGCAAAATGATAAAGTTTGAATGACCGTGTTTTTACTGGAAAAATATATTATTCTAATTATTAACTAGTTAATCATATTGTAAGGAATACCAATAGATTATAATTATCTTTTAATAACAATAACAATAATAATAATGATGATACACCTATTCTGGGCATTGTAAAAGCAGAAATAGGTATAATATAGATTAATTTCAGAGGTAAGTGAAATGTCACGTTTTCACATGAGAGATGGAGGGAGTAGCGAAGGAGATGAGAGTAAAGGAGGAGATCACTATCCGCCATGCAGGGAAGAGAGCAGCCTCCATTTTCATTGACACCAAAGAGTACCGTAAAAAACTGGAAGCCATCTTGTCTGACAACAGAAAGTTTGAGTGTCTAACACGAAACCCACTGAAGATATGAAGAGGGAAGCTAACTGGGTCATTAGTGCTATCAATGCAGCCACGAATGCAGTCCAACTTCCACCCACCTAAGGAAACTACGGTCTGTGTAACCTATACAGGAACGTAAAAACCCGCCCCGACTTATGCCTTGGCCAAATACCCAAACCAAATCTTGATGTCCAATGTCCTAATCTGGTATAGCCTGCGATCTTCGGTAGAGTTCCTCAAAGAAATTCACGACTCCCCAGGCACAGAAACTAACATCTTGCTTGACGTAGAATCTCTCTTTACCAACGTGCCCGTCGACGAAACCATTGGCATCATCCTAGATAGTCTACAGGGACCAGTCGACGGCCCTCTTAACATCCCAGAAGCTTTGTTGTGGGCCTTGCTAGATATCTGTACAAAGATGGCCCCCTTCTCCACCCACAGAAACCAGATGTTCCGTCAGAAGGATGGCGTCGTGATGGGCTCCCCCTCAGGGATCCTCTTTGCTAACCCCTACATGAGAATTGTGGAGGAAAGAGTCTTCGCCCACATACAGCGCCCCATACATATGGACGATATATTGATGATATCTTCGTGCAGCTGACAATGAGGATGAGGTCGAAGCCCTTCACCGTATGTTCTAGCAATGCACGTGCTAAACTATACTCGATGCCTTTGTTGCCAAGACCGAAGGCAGCCTCCGTACTTCTGTTTACAAGAAGAAAACTAATCTAGGAATGTGCCCGAATGGAAACAGCGAGTGCCCCACCAGGTTTAAGAAAATGACTATCAGGGCTTTTGTAAAACGGGTCCACTGTTCAACTTAGCAGGACACCCACCAAGAGCTTGATAGAGCTTCACAGATGCTTGTGAATAACTATTGTTTGAAAAAGCTCATTACCCGAGAAATCTGTCCTGACCCGAAGAAATGTACAACAACAGCAAGAACCTGCAACTCCGCCCTCAGGACAGCATCGAGATTTTCTATAAAGCATTCATGTACTCCCAGTATTGCAAGGAAGAGTGCTCCATGAAGATCATCATGAA
>NC_087214.1:52724518-52749518 GCF_015104395.2 Macrobrachium nipponense
CAATGAATATATTCAAAATATCAGGGCCACATACTTGCCCTACACTAGAGCCATACATCTGCTCAATAACCTATCAAACAATGAATATTCAAAAATATCAGGGCCCACATACTTGGCCCTAACCTAGAGACCATACATTGCTCAATAAACCCTATCAAAACAAGAATATTCAAAATATCAGGGGCCACATACTGCCCTACACTAGAGCCATACATCATGCTCATAACTATCAAAACAATGAATATTCAAAATATCAGGGCCCATACTTGCCCTACACTAGAGCCATATTGCTCCAATACTATCAAAACAATGAATATTCAAAATATCAGGGCCACAATCTTGCCCTACAACTAGCAAAAGCCATAACAATAGTTCAAATAACTATCAAAACAATGAATATTCATTCCACATTAACTTGCCCTACACTAGAGCCATACATCTGCTCAATAACTATCAAAACAATGAATATTCAAAATAATCAGGGCCACATGACTTGCCTACACTAGAAGCCATACATCTGCTCAATAACTATCAAACAAAAACAATGAATATTCAAAATATCAGGGCCACATACTTGCCCTACACTAGAGCCATACAATCTGCTCAATAACTATCAAAACAATGAATATTCAAAATATCATGGGCCACATACTTGCCCTACACTAGAGCCATACATCTGCTCAATAACTATCAAAACAATGAATATTCAAAATATCAGGGCCACATACTTGCCCTACACTAGAGCCATAACATCTCTCAATAACTATCAAAACAATGAATATTCAAAAATATCAGGGCCACATACTGCCACCCTACACTAGAGCCTTATACATCTGCTCAATAAACTATCAAAACAATGAATATTCAAAATATCAGGGCCACATACTTGCCCTACACTAGAGCCATACATATGCTCATAACTATCAAAACAATGATATTCAAAATATCAGGGGCCACATACTTGCCCCTACACTAGAGCCATAACATCTGCTCAATAACTATCAAACAATGAATATTCAAAATATCAGGGCCACATACTTGCCCTACACTAGAGCCATACATCTGCTCAATAACTATCAAAACAATGAATATTCAAAATATTCAGGGCCACATACTTGCCCTACACTAGAGCCACATCTGCTCAATAAAACTATCAAAACAATGAATATTCAAAATATCAGGGCCACATACTTGCCCTACACTAGAGCCATACATCCTGCTAAACAAAAACTATCAAAAACAATGAATATTCAAAATATCAGGGCCACATACCTTGCCCTACACTAGAGCCATACATCTGCCTCAATAACTATCAAAAACAATGAATATTCAAAATAGCAGGGCCACATACTTGCCCTACACTAGAGCCATACATCTGCTCAAATAACTATCAAAACAATGAATATTCAAAATATCAGGGCCACATACTTGCCCTACACTAGAGCCATACATCTGCTCAATAAACTATCAAACATGAATATTCAAAATATCAGGGCCACATACTTGCCCTACACTAGAGCCATACATCTGGCTCAATAACTATCAAAACAATGAATATTCAAAATATCAGGGCCCACATACTTGCCCTAACACCTAGAGCCATACATCTGCTCAATAACTATCAAAACAATGAATATTCAAAATATCAGGGCCACATACTTGCCCTACACTAGAGCCATACATCTGCTCAATAACTATCAAAAACAATGAATATTCAAAATATCAGGGGCCACATACTTGCCCTACACTAGAGCCATACATCTGCTCAATAACTATCAAAAACAAACAATGAACTATTCTACAACTATCAGGGCCACATACTTGCCCTACTACGCAGCATACATCTGCTCAATAACTATCAAAAACAATAAGAATTTCATCATCAGGGCCAACATCCATACTTGCCCTACAGGGCATAGAGCTTCCATACATCTGCTCAATAACTATTCAAAACAATGAATATTCAAAATATCAGGGCCACATACTTGCCTACACTAGAGCCATACATCTGCTCAATAAACTATCAAAACAATGAATATTCAAAATATCAGGGCCACATACTTGCCCTACACTAGAGCCATACATCTGCTCAATAACTATCAAAACAATGAATATTCAAAATATCAGGGCCACATACTTGCCCTACACTAGAGCCATACATCTGCTCAATAACTATCAAAACAATGAATATTCAAAATATCAGGGCCACATACTTGCCCTACACTAGAGCCATACAATCTGCTCAATAACTATCAAAACAATGAATATTCAAAAATATCAGGGCCACATACTTGCCCTACACTAGAGCCATACATCTGCTCAATAACTATCAAAACAATGAATATTCAAAATATCAGGCCACATACTTGCCCTACACTAGAGGCCATACATCTGCTCAATAACTATCAAAAAACAACATGAATATTCAAAATATCAGGGCCACATACTTGCCCTACACTAGAGCATACATCTGCTCAATAACTATCAAAACAATGAATATTCAAAATATCAGGGCCACATACTTGCCCTACACTAGAGCCATACATCTGCTCAATAACTATCAAAACAATGAATATTCAAAAAAAAAAAAAAAAAAAAAAAAAAAATATCAGGGCCACATACTTGCCCTACACTAGAGCCATACATCTGCTCAATAAAACTATCAAAACAATGAATATTCAAAATATCAGGGCCACATACTTGCCCTACACTAGAGCCATACATCTGCTCAATAACTATCAAAACAATGAATATTCAAAATATCAGGGCCACATACTTGCCCTACACTAGAGCCATACATCTGCTCAATAACTATCAAAACAATGAATATTCAAAATATCAGGGCCACATACTTGCCCTACACTAGAGCCATACATCTGCTCAATAACTATCAAAACAATGAATATTCAAAAATATCAGGGCCACATAACTTGCCCTACACTAGAGCCATACCATCTGCTCAATAACTATCAAAACAATGAATATTCAAAATATCAGGGCCACATACTTGCCCTACACTAGAGCCATACATGCTCAATAACTACAAACAAAACAATGAATATTCAAAATATCAGGGCCACATACTTGCCCTACACTAGAGCCATACATACTGCTCAATAACTATCAAAACAATGAATAATTCAAAATATCAGGGCCACATACTTGCCCTACACTAGAGCCCATACATTCTGCTCAATAACTATCCAAAAACAAAAAATGAAATATTCAAAATATCAGGGCCACATACTTGCCCTACACTAGAGACATACATCTGCTCAATAACTATCAAAACAATGAATATTCAAAATATCAGGGCCACATACTTGCCCTACACTAGAGCCATACATCTGCTCAATAACTATCAAAACAATGAATATTCAAAATATCAGGGCCACATACTTGCCCTACACTAGAGCCATACATCTGCTCAATAACTATCAAAACAATGAATATTCAAAATATCAGGGCCACATACTTGCCCTACACTAGAGCCATACATCCTGCTCAATAACTATCAAAACAATGAATATTCAAATATCAGGGCCACATACTTGCCCATACACTAGAGCCATACATCTGCTCAATAACTATCAAAAACAATGAATATTCAAAATAATAGCAGGGCCACATACTTGCCCTACACTAGAGAAGCCATACATCTGCTCAAATAACTATCAAAACAATGATATTCAAAATATCAGGGCCACATACTTGCCCTACACTAGAGCCATACATCTGCTCAATAACTATCAAAAAAACAAGAATATTTCAAAATATCAGGGCCACATACTTTGCCCAATGGCCCTACACTAGAGCCATACATCTGCTCAAATAACTATCAAAACAATGAATATTCAAAATATCATGGGGCCACAATACTTATTGCCCTACACTATGAGCCATACATCTGCTCAATAACTATCCAAAACAATGAATATTCAAAATATCAGGGCCACATACTTGCCCTACACTAGAGCCATACATCTGCGCAATAACTATCAAAACCAATGAATATTCAAAATATCAGGGCCACATACTTGCCCTACACTAGAGCCATACATCTGCTCAATAACTATCAAAACAATGAATATTCAAAATATCAGGGCCACATACTTGCCCTACACTAGAGCCATACATGCCAATAACTATCCAAACAATGAATATTCAAAATATCATGGGCCAACATACTTGCCCTACCTAGAGCCATACAATTCTGGCTCCCAAACCTATCCAAAACAATGAATAAAAAATTCAAATTAAAATCCAGGGCCACATACTTGCCCCTACACTAAGCCATACTCTGCCAATAACTTTAAATCCCCAAAACATGAATATTCAAAATAATTCAGGGCCACCCATCTTTGCCCTACACTAGAGCCATACCATCTGCTCAATAACTATCAACAATGGGAATTCCCTTCAAAATTATCAGGGCCAACATAATTGCCTAACCACTAAGGCCATACCATTCTGCTCAATAACCTACAAAACAATGAAATATTCAAAATATCAGGGCCACATACTTTCCCTACACTACGCCATACATTCTTCCTCAATAACTATCAACAACAATGAATATTCAAAAATATCAGGGCCACTACTTGCCCTACCTAGAGCCATACATCTGCTCAATAACTATCAAAACAATGAAATATTCAAAATATCAGGGCCACATACTTGCCCTACACTAGAGCCTACTCTGCTCAATAACTACAAAACAAATGAAATTATTCAAATATCAGGGCCACAATACTTGTCCCTAACCCACCTAGAGGCCATACATCCTGCTCATAAACCTATTCAAAACAAGGGAATATTCCAAATATCAGGGACAAAACGATTAAAAACCGGTTGCCCTCACGAAGCCATACTCTGCTCAATTAACTTTAAAATTCAAAACAAATGAATATTCAAAATATCCAGGGCCACATACTTGCCCTACTAGAGCAATAACATCTGCTCAATTAACCCTATGCCAAACAATGAATTATCAAATATTCAAAAAATCCCACATACTTGCCCTACACTAAGCCTAAACATCTGCTCAATAACTATCAAACAATAAATATTCAATTCAGGACATACTTGGCCCCTACACTAGACCAACATCTGCTCAATACCTATCAAAACAATGAATATTCCCAAAATATCAGGGCCACCATCTTGCCCTACACTAGGCCATACATCGCTCAATAACTATCAAAACAATGAATATTTCAAAATATCAGGGCCCACCATACTTTCCCTTACACAAGAGCCATACCTGCTCAATAACTATCAAACACAATGAATATTCAAAAATATCAGGGCCCACATATTGCAACCCCTACACTAGAGCCATACATCTGCTCAATAAACTATCAAAACAATGAATATATTCAAAAAATATCAGGGCCACATACTTGCCCATACACCCTCCAGAGCCATACATCATGACTCAATAACAAAATATCAAAACAATGAATATTCAAATATCAGGGCCACAGACTTGACCCTAAAACACTAGGAGCATACCCTCTGCCATAACTATCAAAACAATGAATATTCAAAATATCAGGGGGGCACCCTATCTGCCCATACACTAGAGGGCATAATCCGCTCCAATAACTATCAAAACAATGAAATATTCACATATCAGGGCCACTATACTTGCCCTACACTAGAGCCATACATCTTGCTCAATAACTATCAAAACAATGAATATTCAAAATATCAAGGGCCACATACACTTGCATACACTAGAGCCATACCAATGCTGCAATAACTTATCACAAAATGGGAATATCAAAATACAGCCACAAATACTGGCCAATACCCACCTAGAGCAAAATAACCATCAATGCTCAATACTTATCCACAATGAATATTCAAAATATCAAAAAGAGGCCACATACCCCTTGCCATACACTAGGCAGGGGCCCAATAATGCTCATACTATCAAAAACAAAAAATGAATATTCAAAAATATCAGGGGGTGCCACATACTGCCCTACACTAGGGAGCCATATCTGCTCAATAAAAACTTCATCAAAAACCCAATGATATTCAAAATATCAAAAAAAGGGCCACATATGCCCTACATAGAGCAATACATCTGATTCAAATTACTATCAAAACAAGAATATCAAAATATCAGGGCCACATAACTTGCCCTACACTAGAGCCATACATCTGCTCAATAACTATCAAAACAAAATGGGAATATTCAAAATATCAGCCGGGGACACATACTTGCCCTACACCCTAGAGCATAACAATATTGCCTCCAATAACCTAATCAAAACATGATACAAAAATATCAGGGCCACATACTGCCTTTCACTAGGGAGCATACATATGCTCAATAACTATCAAAACAATGAATATTCAAAATATCAGGGCCACATACTTGCCCTACACATAGAGCATACATCTGCTCAATAACTATCAAAAACAATGAATATCAAAATATCACTGGGCCAAACATAACTTTGCCCTTGACACTAGAGCCAATTACACTGCCATACTATCCAAAACATGAACTATCAAAATATCAGGGCCACATACTTGCCCTACAACTAAAGAGCAATTAAATCTGCTCACCTATTCAAAACAATGAAAATATCATGTCAGGGCATACGTGCCCTACACTAGAGCCATACATCTGCTCAATAACTATCAAAACAATGAATATTCAAATATCAGGGCCCACATACTGCCCTACACTAGAGCCACATCTGCCCTCAACTCCCACTATCAAAACAATGAAAATATTCATAAAATATCAGGGCCACATACTCAAATGCCCTACACTATGAGCCATACATCTGCTCAATAACTATCAAACAAAACAATGAATATTCACTATCATCTGGGGCCACATACTTGCCCAGACACTAGAGCAATACTATCTGCTCATAACTATCAATAATGATATTCAAAAATATCAGGGCCACATACTTGCCCTACTAGACCTAGAGCATACATCTGCTCAATAACTATCAAAATAATGAATATTCAAAATATCAGGGCCACATACTTGCCCAACACAAGCGCTACAACTGCTCAACACTCCATCAAAAATCATGAATATTCAAAATCAGGGGCCACATACTGTGCCCTACACTAGAGCCATACATCCTGCCTCTCGAATAACTATCAAAACAATGAATATTCACAAATTATCCCAGGGCACATAAGCATTTGCCCTACACTAGAAGCCATAACATTATTGCTCGTCAATAACTATCAAAAAAAATAATGAATATTCAAAATATCAGAGGACCATCATTATTGAGCCTTCCAACACAAGGGCGCAATAAATCGCTGCTAACACTCATCAAAGGGTCATGAATAAATAACATGAATGTTCAAAATCCAATCCACTAGCACAACCTCCATTGCTCCAAAGGACGATTATGGTTTAACAATCCTCCAAGCAACAACTCCCTACTGAAGTTTTAACTGGTGCATCTCATTAACAGCTCCATACTGAAGATTCAGCTGATGACCTCATGCGCGACTCAGAGCGATCTCCACCTCGATCTGCAGCGACTACCAGACGACCAACACCTGTCCCTGTCGAGTTGTTTGACCTTGCTGCTTGGCCTACTCTTAACCTGCTTCAAAAAACGGAGCGGCAGCAAAACGTCACCTCGCTTCAACACAAAACAAAAACAGCAGGGAAGGTCAAACAACCAACAAGCCATACAGGGCTGTTACAAACTCAAATAATGGAAATACCATATTTACCTAACATATATATATATATATATATATATATATATTATATATATATATATATATATATATATAACATATATATAATATATATATATATATATATATATATATATATATATATATATATATATATATATATATATATATATATATATACACATCGAGCTACAAACGTCCTTTAATATCTAATTTGCTCTACCCTCGGAATTAATACAAATTTTCATATATGTTTAACCGAAGGGGAATATTTATAAGTCGATAAGAGATTAAGTCGGCTCCTGGTTCGCGCCCGGGAGCCGACAAATCTCTTATCGACTAAAAAAAATTCCCCTTCGGTTAAACATAAATACAAAAAATATATTAATTTGCGAAGCGTAGAGCGAATTAGATATTAAAGGACGTTTGTAGCTCGATGTGTGTGTATGAATCACGGTAATGTGATATGACACACACACACACACACACACACACACACACACACACACACACATATATATATATATATATATATATATATATATATATAATATATATATATATATATATATATACATCTGATTATTCAAGGACTGTTGACCGTTAAAGTTCAATTAAAGAAGTGATGACTTGACAGGTGTTACTACATTACCTAAGGAGAGTATTTAATAAAACAGTTCCCACGGAATACAGAATGAAGAGACACTGATATGAAGATTTCCACCTCAAGAGTCGCCTTCCTTGAGACAAGAAGCACTCCATATTATTCCGAATATTAGAAAACGCCGTAGGAGGGGTGGAGGGGGGGGGGGGGGGGGATCACTCGAGATTCCCTAGACGCTATAATTTCATTCTCATTTCTCTTAAACCTTTGGGAATGACATTCGTTTTCCTTTACTACTCTTCAAAAAGACATTATAAACCTTTCTTTCGCTGAACATTCTTTACGGCCTTGCAAATTTTCAGCCATTCAATTGATATCATTTCTAAGTTTCATGAAAATGTTGAATGAGAGGAATATCCATTATAAGCGGTTTCCCTTCACCTGAAGAAGAAGCAGAAGTAGAAAAAGAAGAAAAATCCATACCTCCCAATAACATCAATCAGCGCGCAAAGTGAATGAGAGAATAATTTTTTTTCTCCATCGAGCGAACATCTGCCAATATTCACCGTCTATCGACACCAAGATCCCAAAGATATTTATAGAACCAAAAGAAGACTGATTTGTTTTCCCAAGAGGCTTCTAAGGAGACCGTTGAGGAAAAGGTCATTTCTCTAATATTCGTTACATTACGTTGGGTTCCCTAGTTCATTTGTAGAGTTTTCAATAAAGCTTGCATAAGCAAATATTAGTCCACAGATATCGTTTTATAACGACTTCAATCTGCCTTGCGAATGACTTGCACGCAAGGAAAATTAGAGAGATTGCCTCTACGCTTGCCAGGATTCGAACCGTGGCCTGGGCTAAAAACAACGATATGAGTTTATCAATTACAATCTCCCTTGGGTTCAACTTACTCTCGAGGTACAGTGAATTCCTTTTTAAACGATTGTTGAGACTATATTTATAAATATACAAGTCACACATATATGTTAAAAATTTATATATACATACATGCACACACACACACACACACACACATATATATATATATATATATATATATATATATATATATATATATATATATATATATATATATATAATATATATATATATATATATATATATATATATATATATATATATATACTATATATATATATATATATATATATATGCAAAAAGAGCTAGTACAATTGCGACAAAATGTCTAGTATTATGGTAGTTAAAGAGTCAAAATCGCTATATTGACAAAACAACTAGTAGTGCATTTCATCTGGTACTGCAAGAGCTGTTAACCAAATCGCTTATTTCAAGAAATTGTAGTTTGGGTTTAAGTGTTAAAATGGTTTACGATCAATACTAAAGTTGTTAGCAGAACAAACTATATATTTTGCTCTTAGCCATTACCTTAAATTCGATTTTTTATTTTCTTTTTATCTTATTTTAGCAGAAATACATTAATAATATTTTATCCATCGCAATGAACGTCATCAAGTCCCAGAGAGAAGGTGATATGGTCTGCTAACCAAAGAACCCAGAACTGGAGACTTGTCATTACAGACTGTAAGGTCACAATGAAAACTCAGCTGAACTACAAAGAAAATTTTGAAGTAACATTCGACAAAAACCTAATCATGCTCCAGATCCTGCATGGCAAGATGTTTGAATTGCTTCATTTAAGTAAAATGAATGAAGAAGCAGCCCCTTATTGTAGTGTAACACCACGAAGAATTATTGCCAGTGCAGTACAACAGCGGGACGACGAAGCAATGGCGAATGTCCCTGGAAAAAAGGGGGCTCTCCAGAGACGCATTCAACGAAAGCTTTGTAATAGTGAAGGTTACCTTCGTAACCCTACATCAACTGATGAATTAATACTTCCTGGAGAATTTAAAATGGTTTCCATAAATGGAACTAATGAGCCCTTCTGTTCAAGTAATGAAGTTAGTGATTCAAAGCGTATATTCATGTTTGCCAGTGAACTAATGCTCCATCAACTAGTCAATTCGAAAGTCTGTACTTTCAAAGTTGTACCTACATTGTTTTATCAATTATATACAATCCATGTTGTTAGGGAATACTTTCTGTTTGCTTGTGTTTATATTTCGATGCCAGACAAAATTCACATAACATATGAAAAAGCATTTAAGATTCTGAAAGAAAACCGTCCAGATTGTAACCCTGAAAATGTAACATCAGACTGAATAATCTGTTATTAATGCTTTTATGAAAGCGTTTCCTGGTGTAAACATAAACGGCTGGTTCTTTCATCTTTCTCAGTCAACATGGAGAAAGATACAGAACATTGGATTAACAAACAGCTGTGTATTTGATGCCAATTGCTCTTTATTTAGCAAGATACTTGCAGCCTTGGCGTTCCTTAATCTTGAAAAAGTGACAGATAGATATGAAGAGCCAAATGAAGACCTAGAATTTTTGAAATTGGATGAAGAAATGCAATCGTTGTATGATGTTTTTGAAGAAAAGTACTTTGGGAGACGCCAGAGCAGACGAAGGAGAACAACCAGATTTCCCATCGACTTGTGGAATGTTCTGCAAAGAACAGAAAATTATATAACAAGGACAAATACCGAGCCAGCGAGAGGGATGGCATCGTGCTATTCAGACAATGTTGTTTGATTCTCTTCATCCAACCGCACGGCGCTTTCTTCAGGGAATTCGGAAAGAGGAAGTTTCACCAGTCAAATAGAGAGCTAAAGAAATTAACTTGATAAACAAGCAATCGTATAATGACATATCTACTAAAGATGTTTTGTGAGGGGGGATTAGCTGCAACAACATATTAAAGCTTTATTTATTTTTCATCATTATCAGGTGTTTTATACTAAGGTTTTCTAATAGAACATTTAAATGAAAACTATTATAGATATGTTCTATAAATTTTTATACAAGATGTGAAAAAACAGTTCTACTAAAATGGGACAAAAGAAAAGGAAAAAGCTGAATAAAATGATAAAGACCAAAATATATTTTGATGCTTCAGTTTTAATTCTATTAAATAGGGTATTTAGGTTAACATTTCTTTCAGTAACAGTTAAAATGAACTTTTAGCTATTTTGTCACAACAGCGATTTTGCCACTACCTATTATAGTACTATCCATTTTGTCGCACGAGCTCAACTGTACTAGCTCATTTGGGACAAGCTACATTTTGGGACAAGTTTTCATTTCATATATATATATATATATATATATATATATATAATATATATATATATATATATATATATATATATGTCATATCACATCACCGTGATTCATATACATATATCGAGCTACAAATGTCCTTTAATATCTAATTCGCTCTACTCGGAATTAATATATTTTCATATATGTTTAACCGAAGGGGAATTTTTTAGGCTATATATATATATATATATATATATATATATATATATATATATATATAAATATATATATATATAAACGGACGGAGCCCAAAAAAACACCAAAATATAGAGAGAGAAATACTATATTTCAGAGACTGCTGTCTCCCTCTTCAGGTAGATGAATGGGAAAAGTTATAGAGAAGGTGGTATTTATAACAAGAGGTCCATCCACAGGTACACCAATTTAGGTCACCCCCACTGATAATCTTCCTTTAATCTTCTTAAGCATCAGTTGAATGAAAATCTTGTCGATGATATCTGAGTCCCATGCTCTCTTTGAGATATTCATTACCTGCCTTTCTTTAACGAGATGCAATTCCATCATTTGACGACTCTTGTACCGGCAGTTGCTGCTATAGATTATACGTGACAAATTCCAGTTTATACTATGGTTATGTTCATTTACTTAGTTGAAAATAGCCGAGTTCTGTTGTCCACAGAACTCAGCTATTTTCAACCTTTTTCGAAAACCTTTTGGGATGGTACACTTTTTAGCATTAATTAGCATTAAGCTGCTCTTGAAAATAAGAACATATATCTCTTTTCGCTGACCAATCTTGACAGCCTTACAAAAATTTCACCCATCCAGTTCATATGGTATTTTCGAATTCTTATAAAATGTTGGGCAAGAATAACAAATGCCGGTTAAAATTTCTGCTTTAGTTATACTTTGAATTAGAAATAATTCCTAATATCGGCAACTTACCTCGGGTAATACAAGCTCTCATAAACATTTTTATTTACATACTAAAAAAAGTCTTTGCAAGAACGAAAACGAGGAATGTCCTGAGCATTTGATAATTAGCTCCGATTCTAACATTTCAACAGCCATGGAAACAGGATAAACAATGATAGGGGTTTTGAAAAAAAATTTGGAAAACGAGTAAAATCGAAAAACAAAATTGTATACCTGCATGAAATCTATATTTCTGTGGGTCTAGAAAAAGAATTAACGATACACCTTAATGGCGCCTTCGTGTTAAGCGCTAAAAGAGAGAGAGAGAGAGAGAGAGAGAGAGAGAGAGAGAGAGAGAGAGAGAGAGAGAGAGAGGTGCTTAGCATGTCCTCCTAAAGCTAAAAAGTTTCGCTTTACATTCCCAACTCAGGAAGGGCAAATTCGCAACTGCGAGATTAAGTGGGATATTGTAGCTCCTTCTGCAATATAAGTTCTGGGAATTTTTCATTCTATTCAAGACACGAGTGGGCTATTAAATCTCTCTCTCTGATTAGACTTCTCCTTCCGATATTTTACACCAGACTGCCTGGAATTCTGGTGTTATATTAATAACTGGATCAGCCAAGAAAGATTAGCTTTACTCAACCAGTCCATGAATCGTACTACATATATTATATATATATATTATATATATATATATACATATATATAATATAGATATATATACAATGTATATATATATATAATATATATATATAATGTATATATATATAATAATATATATAATATATATATATATATATTATATATATATATATATATATATATATATATATATATATTATATATATGTGTATGTGTATGTGTGTGTGTGTGTGTGTGTGTGTATAACTGAATCACGAAAGTTTGGAACGTGATAAATGCATAAATAAAGGTATAAGCCACGAAGGAAAGTGAAACACTGGAGTCAGTCTGCTAAGTAAAGGACGTTGAGTCGAAAGATCTTGTAGCTACTCCAGTGTTTCACTTTCCTTCGTGGCCTATGCCTTTATATATATATATATATATATATATATTTATATATATATATATATATATATATATATATATATATATATATATATATATATATATATATTCTCACAACGAGTTCGAACCCCAGTCTTTCAATAGGAAGGGAAGGACGCTCCCAGCTAATCCACACAAGTCATAAAAGAAGTTGGAACCAAAGTTCCACTGTACCTAAGGTTTTGCCTGGACAGGTTAGTTGTCTCGGGTACCAGAGTTTTCACTTTCCCCGAACTTTCCTACTCAGCAATGACCCAATTGACAGCGTTTCACTCCAAAAACGAACCCAGGTTCTTCCGAGACTTAGGTTCGATCCTGAGGTGAATCAGAGATGTATTTCTGTTCCACACGTGATTGTGTGTTGATTATTTCTCTTATATTCACTCAGAAGGATAATTCGAGTGGAATGCTGTCAGTTGGGTCACTGCTGAGTCGGCAAGTTGGGGTGGACACTGGTATTTGAGCCAGTTAGCCTGCCCGGGCAAAGCCTTGGGTACAAAGGCAATGGTTACTTTTTTTGACTCATGTGGCTTAGTTGGCACCGGCTTTGCCTTTCAATATATATACATATATATGCAAGCTATTGTTTAGAATCACTGTAAAATAGGGGATGTTTTCCTTCTAGCTAAAGAGAATAGAAGAGAGAGAGAGAGAGAGAGAGAGAGAGAGAGAGAGAGAGAGAGAGAGAGAGAGAGAGAGAGAGAGATTCGTTTTGAAAATAACATCAAATCCAAATGAGCTTAATCTTCTTAAGAGAAGTTACAAAAGCCAATCAATCTCCAAAATTTAATACCAATCAAAAGATTACGACCATTTCCCTGACTATCTTTCTGACCTCCAATATCATAAAGAGGCAAAAAGGGAATACTCTGGACGTCCTTGAAACCAATCCGTTTCTTCGTCATTTTATATCTTGACTAGAATCATTAGAATGTTTGGGAATAATTTCTAGTTTGTCTGTGTTGTCTGAGTTTTTCTTATTGATTCTCACTCATTTCATTTGGTGACTTTACTTTCTCCTGAGTAGAAGCCGTATTTTTTCCAGTTTCCAGCTTACTTCTTACTCTTGACCCAACTTTCTTTTCGCGTATCTTATCTTTCCACTTGTAATTAATATCTAATTGTTTCTTCTTTATTGCAACAAGGCTTCAGAAAATCTTAATTATCATTCCTTGCCGATGACCCCTCATGAAATGCTATCATTGACTAATTTATTTGTTATTCCTAAGTTCATATACCTAAAAATATTCCTGTTGACTAATTGTCCTAATTCTCACAAAAGTTCGCTCCTCACTGGTGTTTTAACCCAATTTCCACATAAATTACACCTTATCTTATACTATTATTTCTATCTTATCAGACTCATCTTTCTTATTCACATTTTCAGCCCCATTCTTGATTTTTTTTCTCAAACTGAAGCTACATTCTATTTTCCATCGGGGTTCAACCAGACAATGATCAGGCATACCTCCCGCTACTTCTCTGCTCATCATTACATCCACCACTTACCCTCCTATCAACTCTACAGGACAAAACCTAACAAACTCTTACCCTCACGATTTTCCAAGCAAGCTAATGAAGCTTCTTTCAAACCAACTACACATTTTCTTTCCTTATCGCCTACCAGTGCATTCATATCATCCAGCATAATTAAGCTTTCTCTCTTTCCTAGCATAACTAGGTAAGGATTCAAACTGTCCCAGAAACTGGCTATATAACCTTCATCCACTGTGGATCATCACGAATTTTCCTTAAGACAATAAATGCAATCCCCCATAGGGGGTTGTGCCGTCAGTGCACCTCGTGCGGTGCACTGTGGGCATTACTTAAGGTTCATTGCAGCGTACCTTCGGTCCCCAACTGCAACCCCTGTCGTTTCTTTTAGAGTACCCCCTTTCATATTCTCTTTCTTCCATCTTACTTTCCAGCCTCTCCTAACAGTTGATTCATAGTGCAACTGCTTTGAGGTTTTCCTCCTGTTACACCTTTTAACGTTTTACTCAAATTTCCATTTCAGTCCTGGAGGACCTCATAGGTCTCAGTGCTTGGCCTGTAGCCTAAATTCTATATTAAATTTAATTCAATAAATACAATCAAAGGATTTTCATTTTGTTTATATAAGCCACACAACTGCTTCCGATGATTTGAAACTCTCGTCATCTTCCTTTTATAATTAATCTGCCACTTTCAACCATCAATATCTTTTTATGGAGTCAATAGAGATTGCACAACTCAAGATTCGTAGATTAGTAAGACAACAAAAGGAATAACAACGCACGAAAGACAGTGAGTATATATTTTTTTATGGTTTATCTTCTCTGCTGCCAGATCAATTCCCGTGGGAACATTTATTAGATAATTTAATTCTTAGCGAAAAACAATCTTAATGTCTACTGGGCTGCATCACCAACCTCAGACTGCGCTTCCACATAATTTCGCATTCGTTTACTGTAAATATATAATTCCGACCTATAAATGTCATTCACACTCTCTCTCATATAACACACACACACACACACACACACACACACAACCACACACACACACAATATATATATATATATATATATATATATATATATATATATATATATATATATATATTGTTACGAAGTGCCAAGTATCTGGTTACTAACACGTACTAAACGACTGAATACTCTAAAGGCAACAGTGATCCCTTAACACTTACCTGTATTGCAGAAAATCAGACTAAGTTCATCAAAACAGGTGTGAGGTAATCTTGTAAGTAACTAAATTAACCAAAGGGCATCACTCCATCAACAACTTTCAAAGTGTAAGTATTTCCCTGATTTCAGAAGTCTAACTACTTCCCTGGTTCTAAGTCACTTCAAGTAAATTGAAGGAAAGCAAATCAATTACCACTCTATGATTCTACCTATCATCAATATAATCAAATGCAAATTTACTGGTATAAAAATAAAAACACTTATAAAAATTTTAAATACAAAAATTTATTATTAAATTCAAAATTTATAAGTGAAATTCACAATATCAGGGAAAATTACTGTTACTTGAAAACAAAGTTTAATTAATTCTTGAATCAAATTAAGTAAAATTAAATCAAAATTAATTTATCACAAAATTCAAGAAAATTAATTCAATTGAAATTCAAAAGTGTTAGGCAATAATTGAAAATTTGAAATTAATTCACAAGTGCTAAATAATAATAAAACTTGAAAAGAATTCTAAGTAAATGCAAATTAATTCATAAATGTTAAATTTACTTACATGTGCAATGATTAAGTAATGAGAATAACTAAGTCAATTAAATTGTGAATGCAAATGAAAATATAAAATAAAAAGGCACACTTCAATAAGAAAATGAACAAGTGCACAAACAATTGAACAAAAACAAAACACAAAAATATTCAATGTGTAAAAGTGTAAATCTTTTCACTCAAAACATTGTAACCATCAGTTTTTACCAAACCTTCATAACCACCTGTTATTAGTTATTAGTTAACTAAACCATCATAACCATTAAATATTAGTTATTAGTTAATCACTGTTCCTAACAATTATTAGCTATTAGTTGCAACTAATAAAAATATAACACACTTTACCTTGGTATACCAATTTCTTTCTTTCTTTGCTGCAGGCTTGATTCACACTTTCACAAAAAACCAGGTGCCGTTATGAAATAATGTTTGTTCAGATTCCACAAAAAATAAACTAAATAACACTAAACAAACTCTAAGAAATATCAAATATGAAATTCTAAGTTACGAGTGACCAGTTTACGTTACGTTAATATAATCTCAAGGATGTCGCGGGAGAGAGAGAGAGAGAGAGAAAGAGAGAAAGAGCGAGAGCGAGATGTTAATGCCTCGAGGTTCTAAGATATAATGAAATGAAATCTCTTCCTTTACGGAAACTGGACAGGGCAGATGACAAAAACGTTCTGAGACAAAATTCTTCTAGAATCTTCGGTAATCTGATGCAACTTCACATGAAAAATGTGCAATCCCCACGTGGCTTTAATCAGAGACATACGCGTACAAGACGATTCTGCTCAGCAGACACGTACCCGATCAAAACGGAGGTTGAGCGATAATTAAGATTGACATGTTTTGATAACGCGAAGACTCGATTCAATCGCTTATCAAACGTGTTGACAGATTTAGGAAAGCAAACGGATCTCGCAGACCTTCTAATCTTACAGTGTTGACATAAACACTTGTAGTTTCGAACGGACAAAGAAAATCTCTCTCTTTTTATATTCTACGTTATAATATATATTCTTTTATAATATGTAATGCGAAATCTGAACACACATTTTAATACATCCTATTTTAAGCTATCTAGGAATCTGAAAAAATGTTTCACAATTCTACATGACATTTCAAAGAGGGGAAACATGCATTCGAAAGTAGCAATATATAATAATAATATATATATATTTATATATATATATACTATATATATATACACTATATATACTATATATATATATGCATATATGTATATATACATATATATATCATAATATATATATATATATGCATATATAAATATAAATATATATATATATATATATATATATATATATATATATATATATAATATATATATATATATATATATATATATTATATATACATAAGATGTTATCATGCATGAAATAAAACAATTCAATAATTAGAACTTGATTTACTATGAACATTAACGTAACATATCACACAATGCAATTAACACTAACATACATACATACATTATATATATTATACATATATATATATATATATATATATATATATATATATAGTATATATATATAATATATATATATATATATAGATATATATATATATACACACATTTTTACGTGTTCCAATGTATGATCATTTGTCCTGTTATGAAAGTTGCAATCTTAGCCATGAGTGCCAAAATGTGATAGATATCAATTATATGCACTCTTACTTGTTTCTTTAATACTTAGATTTCTTTAAAGCCCCGCTTGCAAGGGTATCATGATGAAGTCAAGAGGAGGAAGGCGACACGCACCACTTTAATGTAAATACACCAGGGTTCATTTCCATAGACAAAAAAAAAAAAAGTTTTAAGCCATATGTACATTATACTTAAACTAAGAAGTTTCACAAAACAATACACTAACAATATTTCACCTTTCTTCGTTGGACAGTGAGCTCACCCTAAACCTAAACCATCTCTCCTACACTCATTTTTACCGAAGGCCTGCAGACTCGGTAAAAACGGTTTACGTAAAAGAATCGAAGCATTCAACTTCACAGTTCACTATTTCATGAAGGTTAAATCGAACTTTACACTTGGTCAGCCATCTTGTAAAATAAACATAAAACATTTGCTGGAAAAAGCAAACATAATTTGTATCAAATAAGCTGTATGCTATCACGAATATCAAATGAAGTTTTACTGTTCTTTAAGAGCATATGAACTTCCCCTTTTGACATGAGGTCACTTGAACAGCAGATTATCCCCGACTTAGAAACACGAATGGTACAAAAGGATTAGACATTGCACGTGTCAGGTATAGGTTACGAAATCATTTTCATTGCCATTTTACCAACAAACTTTGAAATAACGGCGCATTAATATCACAAGTATATTTTTATCCATTCACAATCCTCTAAACATGCTACAGTTACTCTGATACTCCTCATTATCAGACAGCCTCATTATACACGAGTCATTGTCATATTTCACTTCCAGTGGTTAAGAATACTTTCTTTGATGCGATTGTCTCTCATAAATGGCTATAAAAAAACACTAATTACTAAATCTGGCAGAGTTGAGCTTTTTAACAGAAGTAATAGTGTATTAGGCAATATCTCGCAGCCACTCACGGCATAATGAAACAATACCGGAACCTATAGAAATAAATACGCCTCTTGGGGATGACAGTAATTTCCTGCTGTAATGAATAAATAACCTTTCATCTGTAATCAATGTACTTTCTGTCTGTATTCAAAGATATCACGAAGCCCTTTCTATTCTCCTCCATATAACAAACGTGTAAAGAAGGCATTGAGGTTATTATAATGATACATACGTTTCTTGTAAAATGTGATCAGTAGACTCTATATGTGTTTTATTTACGTTTTCCTGGTATCTTAAAATAATGAAATCAAGTAAACTTTTTTTATCTCTTAATCATAACAAGAACTATCCAATACTATTAATTATCGAAACAATGTTTCCGACCTCTCTCTTCCAAAGCAAAACAAAGAGCAGCGACGAACAATTCTCAACAATTATATTCTCTCATTTTAGTGCAGGAAGCATTTTGTTATTTATGGCAGATGCTTCACAGAGTCAAAGGGTTTTTACGCGTAGCAAAACATATTGACGTAAAAAATCACGCAGCCTGAATATCATCTGACACTGAAATAAAGGATTTTGTCATTTGTACAAATATTGCTTCCCAAAGCATAAAATATAACAAGATGTGAAATACGATATTTTTATAAGAATCTACAATAAATTTACCTTCGATTGCAACAGCTTTTTAATACTGCAAATTACTTTTACCTTTTGTATTACTCACTGAATTAAAGAATATCCTTTTTATTATGACTTGATCGCTATGCAAAGAGGAAAGGTAAGAGTGATATTTGACAGAAAATCATCTGTGGTAAATGTGTAGTATCTAAAATAAAATACAGATTAGTTATTATTATTTTTTTTTCTTTCTTTTTTTTTCTTTATCACAGTCCTCCAATTCGACTGGGTGGTATTTATAGTGTGGGGTTCCGGGTTGCATCCTGCCTCCTTAGGAGTCCATCACTTTTCTTAACTATGTGTGCCGTTTTCTAGGATCACACTCTTCTGCATGAGTCTGGAGCTACTTCAGCCTCTAGTTTTTTCTAGATTCCTTTTCAGGGATCTTGGGATCGTGCCTAGTGCTCCTATGATTATGGGTACGATTTCCACTGGCATATCCCATATCCTTCTTATTTCTATTTTCAGATCTTGATACTTATCCATTTTTTCCCTCTCTTTCTCTTCAACTCTGGTGTCCCATGGTATTGCGACATCAATGAGTGATACTTTCTTCTTGACTTTGTCAATCAACGTCACGTCTGGTCTGTTTGCACGTATCACCCTATCCGTTCTGATACCATAGTCCCAGAGGATCTTTGCCTGATCGTTTTCTATCACTCCCTCAGGTTGGTGCTCGTACCACTTATTACTGCAAGGTAGCTGATGTTTCTGCACAGGCTCCAGTGGAGGGCTTTTGCCACTGAATCATGCCTATTTTTGTACTGGTTCTGTGCAAGTGCCGGGCATTCACTTGCTATGTTGTTTTATGGTTTCATTTTCGTATTGCACTTCCTACATATGGGAGAGATGTTATTTCCGTCTATCGTACTTTGAACATATCTGGTTCTTAGGGCCTGATCTTGTGCCGCTGTTATATCCTTCAGTTTCCTTCTTTAGCTCTCCCCTCTGTAGCCATTGCCAATTGTCATCGCTGGCTAGTTCTTTAGTCTGTCTCATGTATTGTCCGTGCATTGGTTTGTTGTGCCAGTCTCTGTTCTTTCTGTCTTTCTCCTGTCTCTGTATATTTCTGGGTCTTCGTCTACTTTTTATTAGTCCTTCTTCCCATGCACTCTTTAGCCACTCGTTCTTCACTGGTTTTTAGATATTGCCCCAGTGCTCTGTTTTCGATGTTAACGCAGTCCTCTATACTTAGTAGTCCTCTCCCTCCTTCCTTTCGTGTTATGTATAGTGTCCGTATTTGCTCTTGGGTGTAGTGCTTTGTGTATTGTCATATGTTTCCTGGTTTTCTGATCTATGCTTGCGGAGTTCTGCCTCGTCCATTCGACTATTCCTGCGCTGTATCTGATTACTGGCACTGCCCCATGTGTTTATGGCTTTTATCATATTTCCGGCGTTGAGTTATTATTATTATTATTATTATTATTATTATTATTATTATTTATTATTATTATTATTATTATTATTATTGAGAAAGTAAAGCCACAGTAGGTATGCCTGTTTGATTTTGTTATTTGAAATATATAAAGCAGAAAGCTTTCGGTGACCAACACGGTCCTCCTTGTCAATCTGACTATAATTACAAAAAGTGGCTACATAAAAACTTTGTTTTTGACTTTTTGACTTATGTTTACAAATAGGTTATTATTTGAAGATGGGTAGTTGGCTCTTCATGCTATCCCTTCACTCTCTAAAGGCAAACCAGCTAATCGTCGAGATCCTTTAAGTGGCTTATTTTCTACTTTATATTCCGCTGTAAATTGAATGGACGGTAATATGCTACTGAAATATCTGAAAGACATTTCGAAATCTGTTTGATTACCTTGAAAAATTACGAAGACATCATCGACATATCTTACACAAATAAGTGGTTTTAGATTTACAGTGGAATATGAAGCAGAAAATAAGCTGCCCTTTCTGGATGTTTTGGTATACCATGACCCTATTACATTTAGTTTCAAATTTACTATTTACAAAAAAGTGACTAATGTAGAAGCTTATGTCCACTTTTATTCTTTTCATAATAATGAAGTAAAACAAAATATAACGATAAATTTCATTCTTAGAGCCTTGAAAATATTGTGATCCTGAAGATATTGACAACGAATTTCATCATATAAAAGAAGTTTTAGGAAAATTATGCTATCAGAAAATTTCATAAATAATGCTTTCATTAAAGCTAAACGGATTTTTTTTACATCAAAAGTCAATTTGAATACAAAAAAGAATAAAAAAAGTAAATAGTAAAGATTAGGAGGTTGGTTGAAGGAGCAATTATTAACAGGGGTCTCTATGGAGGACAATAAAGTCTTTACACAGAAAGATTTTATTTTAAATGAAATAATTTGTTGTTATTTTATAAGCGATTATAATAAGGAAAGCTTGCATAATAATAACACCAATAATCTAGCCACCTCTGATATTGCCGCTGCTTCATTTTCTTTCGTTCAGGTAACGGGGACATACCCAGTGCCCGTTGTTGCAGGCGCCCAAGCTGCCATGGGCAACCGGCCAAGTGATTCAAGAGACGAACCGCCACTTAGAAGATCTCGACGATTAGCTGGTTTGCCTTTAGAGAGTGAAGGGATAACATGAGGAGCGAACTACCCATCTTCAAACAAGGACCTATTTGTAAACATAAGTCAAAAACGAGCTTTTATGTAGCCACTTTTTGTAATTATAGTCAGATTGACAGGGAGGACCGTGCAGGTCATCGAAAGCTTTCTCCTGTCTATATTTCAGATAACAAAATCGAACAGGCATACTACTGTGGATTTGCTCTCCCATTTTATTAACTGATGTGATTACTGGATGAAAGAAATGAACAATTTATACAACCGCTTTATACGCTGAAATAAACTACATCTAGAAGCTATCTTTTTTACTCTAAATATTAGAGAGAGAGAGAGAGAGAGAGAGAGAGAGAGAGAGAGAGAGAGAGAGAGAGAGGTTACAAGCAAAAACATTTTCACTGGCAAACTGAAAGTTATACAAAAAAGAACAAGGGAAACAATTAACGATTATTATTGCAATAAAGGTCACAATATATAATCATTATAAAGATAAACTAAAGGTAAAACTTGACACTAGCATCCTGTCATTTTTATGAAGTTTTATGATAGACGCTGCCTTTGGTTGTGCGAAATGTGATGAATTTTCTTTTTACATCATTTTTATGGGTTCTTGAAAGCTTCAGACCCTGTGAGAATGCATTATGAAGACGACAGGGTTTTTAGAGCCTATTTAGATATCAATATTACTTATTATTATCGTCATAAGACCACGTGCATTTTAGGATAAGTTAAAATGACCCTAAGTGACAGGAGAAAGAAAGACCAAAGTCGAGTAACGCGGAGGAAACAAAATATTGGGTCCTTAAACTGATAATTTCATTTTTCTTGTTTATGGATTTCTTGATACCATTAGCGTCCCCCAGAATGGTGATATGAAAATGAATGAATCTGAAATTTACAGTAAAGATAAAAAAAAAAAAAAAAAAAAAAACAAAAAAAAAAAAAAAAAAAAATAGACCTCTAGGGAAATTATGGTGAGATCTCGGACATGTTGATGTGGTCGCCTTGCTACATCCAACATCGAAAACGACATTAAGGTCTCGTTCGGTCCTCAAAATTGCTTTTTTCTGTGGGCCGTGATTTTATAGGTCTGGTCTATTCAGGAAACCTTCGGGATCCCTTTATAGGATACTAGGTGCAGGAATAAACGTCTCCTGATATCGAAAAGATAGAAAACCGGAACTGAATCTTGAACGAAATGGAAGACACAATCTGCGTTCCATCATGAACCACAATCTCTCTCTTATGCAGTGATGAGACTCAGTTTATTCTTCTTTTATTTCATCTGCTTTTCATATCTCATTTCTGCTGAGTTTCTCTCTTTGCAGAGTTGCTAAACTTCTTCACCAATTAGCCAGATGTATTTGTGTGTTAAAATGATTGATCAAAACAAAGGTATTAATAAGAATGTTATCATATACGAATTAATTACTATTATCTCCAAACATATGATTCGTGTGATTTGAGTTTATTAAGGCAAAGCAGATGATATATAAATTTCTATCCTTATGAAATAATAATAACAAAAAACGCAAAAGGGAATGAAATATTTAATATAAAATAAAATAATATATGAATAATGAAAAATTGAGTCTGTTTTCAACCACAGACAAGAGGCAGAATTTTTCCAGAGACGAATAAAGTTTCAGGAATTATGCATAACACGAAAAGTGGAAAATTCACAATCGAAAGAAGATAAAATGTCTGCTTTTTGTGATGTCAACCTTCTCACAAAAAAAAGAGAGGTCATTATTCACAACTACAACGAACAAACAAGTGAAAACCCACAAGATTCAAGGGATGTTCAGCTCTGAGTTGAATGGAGCCTCCCACTTTTCCTGAGGTCATAATAGGGTCACCCGTAACATCTCATGCTGTAAGCTTCATTAACATTTGACCGAGATGTATGAGACAGTTCTGGGGATATTATTATTATTATTTTTTTTTTTTTTTTTTTTTTTTTTTGTGCTCTATCACAGTCCTCCAATTCGACAGGGTGAGGTATTTATGTGTGGGGTTCCGGTTTGCATCCTGCATCCTTAGGAGTCCATCACTTTTCTTACTATGTGCGCCGTTTCTAGGATCACACTCTTCTGCATGAGTCCTGGAGCTACTTCAGCCTCTAGTTTTTCTAGATTCCTTTTCAGGAATCTTGGGATAGTGCCTAGTGGTCCTATGATTATGGGTACGATTTCCACTGGCATATCCCATATCCTTCTTATTTCTATTTTCAGATCTTGATACTTATCCATTTTTTCCCTCTCTTTCTCTTCAACTCTGGTGTCCCATGGTATTGCGACATCAATGAGTGATACTTTCTTCTTGACTTTGTCAATCAACGTCACGTCTGGTCTATTTGCACGTATCACCCTATCCGTTCTGAAACCATAGTCCCAGAGGATCTTTGCCTGATCGTTTTCTATCACTCCCTCAGGTTGGTGCTCGTACCACTTATTACTGCAAGGTA
>NC_087214.1:52754518-52773446 GCF_015104395.2 Macrobrachium nipponense
TTCTGGAGGCGTCATCTTCTTTCCCCGGAAGTGTCGAGTGGATTCATGAATAAGCAGGACTTTTGTTTTTTATCTGTGTAAAGCTTCTGAGACACTTCCTGAATTAAATTGTGTTGTATATATAAGCACATCAATGACAATTCCTGGAGATTCAAGAGCTTTGTATTCCAGCTCGCTTATAGAGCTGAATAATAGTAATTGAGGTCAAAGACTTAAATACTATATTCTATGAGGTCATTCAGCGCTGAAACGGAAATTGACAGTGAAAGGTTTGAAAGGTGTAACAGGACGAAAACCTCAAAGCAGTTGCACTATTAATCAATTGTTAGGAGAGGCTGGAAAGTAAGATGAAAGAGAGAGAAAATAAAAGGAGGTACAGTGAAAATGATGAAAGGGGTGGGGTTTGCAGGCACGATGCAAAGAACCTTAAATAATGCCTACAGTGCACCACATGTGGGTGCACTGACGGCACTAGCCCCCTACAGAACAGCTCGCTTATTGATAATCAAAAATAATACAATATCTTCAGGAAAGCTTCGAATGTGGCAGGAGATGAGACACTTTGTAGCGGTGCCATGGAATGTTTCCAGGAGAAAGACTATGGGATATCGATGCCAAATACAGCTGAACTTGAAACATTTCCAAATGCTTTATTATAACTCATCAACAATTGTTAGTCTCTTAAATCATTCTGTAGTTCGGTCTGTGTTGACCTGAAGAGCTTTCCCCGATATCCCTCGAGTTTGTCCTCAGAAGACTTCAGGAATTCTCATCTCACTTTTCCTCACAGCGCAGAACTTTGCTACTTGAAATAAATGCTTTTTACTCCCTGCAGCATACTCTCTTTCATGATCATTTTGAATCTTGAATAATGAGCATTTTCAGCTTTTCACTTGCAAATGAAAGGGAAAAGAAGGACCGATATGATACCCGTTGTGATTCATTCTGTATTTTGTAGTACAATACCTACAGAAGCCGAACTGCATTCCTCTATAACGCTCAAGTCTTTCAAACCAGATGTCACCAGCCAAAGTCAGTTTGGTCGAAATGGGATCCAGCGCATTAAAAAAACAGCCTTTGTTTTTTGTATACGACTGGGGTTTTCACTAGTTAATATCATCATTTAATACTGCTTTGATAGCAAGTATCAAAAGACGTAGTATTAATGAATTACAAAGCGAAACTCCCAGAATAATTCTGTCATAAAGGATGTCATAACACTCTCACAGAACATATGTCGCACTCATCTGCCTTTCTGGGCCACAGCGAATTGACATTAGAACGCTTAAAAATTTGACATTTTTTTGCATAATCTATATAGATAGTTTATCAATAGTCCTGGCGTTTTTTATTAATACATAAAAAAAGAATAACATTTCTGTGAACAAAGATCTTGATTCCAAGACTTGAAGCAATAATCGCACATTAAGAAAATATTGCGGAAATAAGTCATATTGCGTAATCGTCGCTATGGAGGCAACCGATTGCAAACATACGCCTGCATATGAGCGTGTTTATTTTGACTCATGCATAACAATGCGCCCACAGCAACTGATGAGCAGCTTTCCTCGAATCCCACATCAATACCTTCAGTTTTGCTTTCGCGTCGTTTGAGTCGCATTAAAGGAAGACAAATTGTGTAATCGAGAGACGAAAGTTGATCAAGGGACAGGAAGCGACGGTCGGCAAGAAATGACAACAACCAAACGAAAGAGGTTTTATGGGGATCCTGGATACAAAATCTGATGGCGAGGGATTTGGAGAGATTTTCTACTGGCGTAACAAAGAGGGATGGGCGTTCGTGGGATTTAATAACAGTTCAATATTAGTATAACCGTTATGAATCCATGCGTGTTATGTGTGTGTGTGCTTTGCATATCCCACGAACGCCCACACATTTAAATAAGGCTCATATGAGTGATTCTTTCACCAAGCCCTTGTCAACTTAACCCCTCGTCCTGCTCTACCACCGCCTCAAAAAAGGTCACCCTTTTACACCAACTCGCTTTTTGAGTGTTCAACTGAAAGCCAGGCATCTAAGTTTTAGCAAAATTCTATGAATCCCTGAGAATTTTTCCTTTATACAAACACACCCCTTCAATATCGTTAAAGGGAAGCGCTCTGATGATGAGGTTTAACCCCATCTGTCTTTTCTTTTTATTTGATAAATTTTTTGATTATATTCTTGTTTTGTTAAGACGTTTTGCGTTATCATAACCCTACTGAGCTGACGAAATTGCCCTTTCCTAACGTCAATAAAACCAGTCTTTATTTACCCGAAGTTCAACAACATTTTTCGCATATTAAAAGGTCCTAAGGAAACAGAGATAGGATGAGGCGGGAAAAATGGCCGTGCTTAATGACGAAGGATGTGACAGACCTATTTACCTCATGTAGGGAGAAATGTTCTAATCGGATAAAAAAAAGAGGCAGGGAAAGAATTAAAGAGTACGAAAATCAAGTGAAATAAACAAATATGGGAAAAAAACAAGATTCATTCAAAACATTTTGAAATAATAAGCTTCCAGTTCCTTCACTCTTATAATCTACTCCACAACGCGAAGACAACTTAACCCTTAAAGAGCTTCACCGGCTGAGGAGGAGGGGTAAAGGGGAAAATTACCTCCACCTAAACCTGGTGTGTCCTTCCTGGTCGAGAGAAAATGACAAACGCGGTTAAGCCAACACATTTAATCGGAAATGAGGTCATTCTTGGGTCATAAAAACCTAGAATTCAGGGAATTACTTGAGGTAAGGGGTTGTTTCTTTATTATTTGTTTTGTTTTCGCAAACGTCATTTTGAGATCATTGTATATACACGTTTCTATACTTGTCCCATACACAGATAGATATCTCGCGCTTTAGAAAATGGTTTGAGGGACTGATCAAATTTCTATATAAGTATTTCAGTAATACAAAAAGACAATTTCTCATGTTATTTGGAGGTCTGGATGAAAGGATGTTATGAAAATCAATAATTTGAAAAATGTGGTATTCATAAGGTTGCGTCCATCCACACTAAAGAAAACACGACATATACACTCGTCGGTAACTTATCGCATACATATCATGAACAGGTTCTAAACAAGTCAAACCTTTGACAAATGCCGGATAATCGTGTGAAGCACTGGTTACAACTACCTAAAGTCGCTGACTTGTATTCAGCCTGTGATGTGTATGCGACAAGTTGGCGATGTCTGTTTATAACATGTTTGACTGCAGAGTGGACGCATCCTTACAGTAACATGTTACAGGAAGGTTACTCGTAGTTAACAGGCGAGATCTGATCTTGAATTATCTCAGCAACGTTACCGAACAAACCCAGTCTGTGCAGTACAATGGTTTGTGAGGTTTTGCAGTGGAACAGTTGTACTTCAAACGTCTAAAGAGAAGGTTGCGTCAGCAAGGACGAATAGCGCGAACAAGTCTATTGGCGAAGAGGAAACAGAAAGGAGGTTAATAAAAGATAATGACTACGAGAGAGAGACAAGAAAGATGCAAATCTGAAAATTACAATTGAGAACCCGCTGTCGTTTGTAGAAGGCAAAATTTATGTAAAAAAAAAAGTAATGAAAAAAAGAAAAAAACTAATTTTCATTTAGCAGCGACACCAACTGAAAGACTTTCATTGACATTACTTTATAGTGTAACTGGTAATTCCGCCTCGGGTCTGAAGAGGTACCTCGGGTCTGAAGAGGTACCTCGGGTCTGAAGAGGTACCTCGGGTCTGACGTATCTCTTCTGAATTTTCAAAAGGGTAATTTCCGTGACAGTTGCTGATGTATGCTAGAGAGATGTTGAGGCCTTGTCATAATATATGTAAAGGTGACTAGAAAACATTCATTGAACATTTTATTATATAATCATACAGGGTTTGCTAAAGTAGGCTTCTCAAATGTACCTTAATAGACTCATTTTACCATGAAAAGTTTGAAGCTTTAGGAGGAATCACGTATTAAGTAACAATGTACAAAATAACTCTCTCTCTCTCTCTCTCTCTCTCTCTCTCTCTCTCTCATATTATATATATATATATATATATATATATATATATATATATATATATATATATATATATATACACATATATATACATATATACTATATATATATATATATATATATATATATATATATATATATATATATATATTATATATAGGAAACTGATTATCCAAACTAGGATGTACAACTGGAGTGCACATTTATTATTCACGAACTCATTACAAAACTGAATTAAGTGAATGGAATATATTAATGCAGCTATTACCTCAGAGGTCCTCGTTCATTCCTGAGACAAAAAAATTATCAAGCATAATTAGGAACGGAGAACATTATTACTATGCGTTCCTCCGTGAACTGAATAAATACTGTAATTTTGGTAATATTATGACTTGGCCATTTTCAGGTCTAAAATCCCATGATAGAAAGTGCCCTCTTGACTCAGATGGTTGATCTATTAGTTAAACAACCGAAAGTACCAAGAGTTCGTTGTGGCGCCTCTTACTACGAAAACTGAAATGTGCCAAACACAAAATAAAGGCACGATGGAGAAAATGCCAAACTTAACTGAATGTTATGGTTAAATATCCTATTCAATCTGTTTGATGGCCATATATTGTGTTGGCCAAGGTTATGGAACAAGTTCCATGATATCGCTCGCCCAAAGATTATTGTGCCCTTAGTTATAAGGCGCAGCGAGTGTTTCACAACACATCGTTAAAGTTACTGAAATCTTGCCCCGTAACACAAAATTACTACATAAAGGTTTCTCCACTTTAGAGAAAAACACACTTCATAAATACACTGGGCAATTTATACGCATCCACATCACAAATAGTTTGAAAACAAGTCCACAAATCCGTAACTGAGGAACGAAGCTTTCGCAAATACAGGATAATCGTCCAAATCACTGGACAGGACTACACCATGAGTCGTTACTTATATTATTCAACCTGTTTGTGCTGTTTGCGCGATGACTTCCTGACGAGTAATTATAAAATGTGGAGGTACCCTAATTACTCCAAGGATTCTAGTTACAGAATTAATAAGAACTGCATAATTTATTAGTTTTACGAACGCTTGGTAATTTGTCAAATATAAAATAGATGGTGTCCATATTACGTCGAATTCCTAAGCTATCAGTAAAACACACGTTCTCTGTTTGAGGAGGAACAATATTTACTTTACGATACTGATTTTATTCCCTCTACAGGGAGTCCGGTATCGTTCAGAAACATTATCTGCTTAACTGAAAGTTATGAGAAGGCTTCGTACCCCCTTAACCTTTAATACCGCTAAGTTTCGTTACCTCACCGATTTTTGCTGCAATAGTCTCCCATGTGAACAACCACTTTCCCTGTCTAATACAAATAATAAAGAAAATTTGAACACCCCCGCCCCCAAACCCCCACCGCCCCATTGCCTTTTATTACAGTTTTGAACTGTGTCAGTTTAAAGTGAAGAAATATAGTGTTATAAAAATACAGGAATATTATTAATATTGTGATTACATTTTCAATAAATGGAAAAAATAAAAATATGTGAAATATATAGTTTAGTTTTTTCTACATTTACATTATTGGGATTATTTTTTATCTTTACCAATCTGGTGGTTCATTTGATCATGAGATTTTTGTTTTATTATTAGCTAAAATTTAACTTGTAATGACAGTCACTGACTATGAACAATTACATATTTCATAGACTCAGACACAAAAACACACACACACACACAAGCGCATCAGACCTTATACAACTTCCAGATCAAACCATTTCCATGAATCCTCCACCGGTTGAGTCAGTTGCTCAACTCCAGTGAAACTTGTCTCTCGTAATCATATCATTATGATCCCACGAATCATGAAACTGGAATACGTAGTCAAACCAGCAACCGTCTGCTGTTTAGATGATGACGCATGCGACTGAAGATGGCAATTTATCCAGGCATAACCTCTATTAGACTCCTGAGAATTGTATCTACGACGCGCAGCTATAAAGTCTTTGGGTTCTGAAAAGAATGAACCAAGACTAATTCAGGTAACAAGTAGGTACAGACGAAGGTTGAAACGTTAGGGAGGTATGTTAGGAAAGTTTATAGATAGCTAGGGGCATTCATCACCAGTCACCATATTATAAAAGTTTTCAGTCCCATACAAGAAAATGAGTAAAATTCTCAATTGCAATACAGATCTATAACATTTCGTCAGGACACACAAAAGTGTTTTTGCTATAGTGTCGCTGGTTTTCGAATGATGACAGTCTTTATTTCGTTGGCAAATCACTGCCTCGGCAAAACCCAGTCAACTTAGCCAATGGATTCCCGGCAAAAAATCGAGACACAAACATCGTTAAATACACGATTACACGTAAGAAACATCATATTTCCGCAAGGACACCTCCTAACCTCATCTAAGCTGATGCACCGCGTCCCAACCTATCGGGGACAGGGGTGGGGGGACGCCCCCCACCTAACCTGACCCTGAGCCGTGAGTCAAACTAATAGACAAGAATACATTCTTGTGATTTTAATTCATAATTTGCGAAATATCTCCCATAGTAATAATCTGGAAAGATATTAACATGAGAAAATATCTCATAAAATATTTTTAAACGCATCTTTCTTCAATATACATTTTAGCCTTTTCATTCAAAATTGATTTATAGATAGAACAAAGTTGTCCAGAACTACACAAGTCATTTGAAAAATGCTTCCAGTTTTGTAAGTAACTTTCCAGTGCACTTAATTCGGTTTCATCCTGTTTTATCCAAAAGAGGCAGCGGTTAGATGTGAAACAGCGATCTGATAGTATTCGAGAAAATGAGTCTCTCTCTCTCTCTCTCTCTCTCTCTCTCTCTCTCTCTCTCTATTCTATTCTATTCTATGAAGTCAAACTATATCACGATTCGCACATCAGATCATTATGTAAAGTAACAATACTAAATGAAATGACTCTCGACGGCAGAAATTTGTGGAATTCCTCAGCAGGAAAAGGTGGAAGGAAGATGGCGCTACTGGACCATCGATGGAAACTCTCGAGATATATTTGGTATCTATTGCTCACAAATATTAATGACAAAGGGGACAAAGGACCGATGGGAGAAAAAGTAATAAAAGAAAGTGATATCGGTTTGTACTTTGTCATCAGTCGTCATAAAAACGTCCCAAAAAGAGAGTTAGGTAACTAGGGAAGAATTGTACTGTCTCCATAAAATGTATATCAGAAGGCAGTTATTACTTTATATCTGAAACACATATCATGAACCACTTTTAAAAATGTACATATAATATGTATACTTAGAATAAAGTGATTTGAACAGGATATCATTTGACCTCTTTATAAAAATGGCAAAGTTATTCAGGAATACTTTCCTGTATAATTCCCTGCGTGGAATATTCACCCTGCAATGTTTTATCTCCTCATCTATAATTCGAACCTATTTACCAGGTCTGTGAAGTTCTATATTGGGTATTGTTCAGTATTCATTTCTATGTGAGGCTCTACGTCGGCTATTGTTAAGTATTCATTTCTATATTTCAATAACACCATCAATTATTTCTAGTTTATTGTTTTTTTCAAATTCACTTCGAGTTTTCGTCCTGACTTTCAAAATCAATATATTATCTTTCACTTTCCCTGATTTACTAATCAATTTCGTTTCTCAGATTCATTCATTCGGCTTTGTTACCTTTAAACAGCACAACGGAACAATTATTTATTCTGTTCATTTCTTCAGAGATTATTCCCTCAATCTGATATACCTTACACGCCCAAGTTAGCCTCTCAAATACACAACCAGCATCACCCTCCTTTAGCATCTTACCTGTAATCCACTCGACTAACAGCGTTTTCCTGTGATGTAAGTTTGTACCTCGACTTCTTGCACACTTACCAGTGAATTTCACAACGTTCTCCAACAGACTAATTCTCTCCCTCTTGTACCATTAAGACTGGCTTCTCTTCCATCGTCTTCATTCATCAACTATTCTAAATGCTCACTCCATCGTTACATCTCTAAAAAGATACTACATCTTGAATTGCATATTCTACTCTGGTTCCATCATTGCTCAATGTTTGGGTACCAAGTGTGACCTCCCTTTAAGAGCAATACAATCATTCTATTACATAATTAGTCAGATTTGCTCTCTAAGCTAAATGTCAAAACGACATTTAGCTTAGAGACTTTTAAAAACATTGCAGATTTCCTCTTTTCAACAGACATGGGTCAATTAAGTGTGTAGGAATAAAAACAAAATATGACTTAATATTCAAGTGACATTATCAGTTTGTTACGTTAAAACAAGTCGTAAAAATGGACGAATAACAAAGCTGAAAGATTACTGACTCTGGCTGTATCTGACTTTATACTTTGAGAAGGAGGGAAGATGTTGTAGTGTCTTTTTCCTTTGCATTTTGCTGATCAGTTCACATAAGATGCTGTTTGTTTCGTTTTTCCCCAACAAAGATGATAGAAAATAAATACAACACTTTCTAAACAAAGAATTAAAACCCTGAATTCTTGAATGAAATATTTCGATGAACTGAATTAATCAAAATGTCATTTTTCTTGTCTAATAATAATTGCTGGCGATCAGCTCTATATTCTCGGCAGAGATATCTTCATTAGATCTATCAATCAGTAAACCTAATATATTAAAGTAATTGGCGGTGAAAAAAGAATGTATTTATATGCCTTGAGGTGCCACGTTCTTTAAAGTAGTACAAGAATAGAATGTGACTTCGGAAAATGAAAAATTATTAGACCAATAAATCATAATGTGGTGTCGGATTAGAGTAATATTAAACGAATTATGTCAGGAATTTTGGTTTTGGCACAAAGGAATGTTTTAACTATAAAATAAAAGTGACATTTGCTTTCGGAAAGCTTAATCTTGAAAACCAAAAACTAAAATCTGAAAAATATCCTTGTTGATGGAAGGTACAGCAACTGAAATGTTCCATCAGTGAAAATGTCCTTTTGACATTATGTCCGTCCGACGAGGTGACATTGTTCCGAAAAAAAATCTTTTCAGTGAAATGTTCTATTAATATAATCACAATTCTGCCCATGAGAAAACATCTTGCCACGAGGAATGCACTTTTTTGAAGAAGTAAGACTTGGGGTACGCCACTCTACACTATAGCATGTCATGAAGACACGTTGGTGACTAATCTTACACACCTTACAAACAGACTGGAAACCAGTTAAGTACTCATCTGCAATCCTAACCCGTGCTTTATGGAGCATTATTCCAGTAATTAGCAAAAAGATTTCGTTCTCCATTCATGGTCGTTGACTTGTTTTCAACCTGTCTTTGATATGTATGCGATTATTGGCCAATAGCTTTACGTGACTTCCGAACCATGTCGAGATTGAACTTCTATCACCAGAAATACTCATCTCTGACGCCTCAATGGAATGCCCGAGAACTGAAATCGCGGCCACCGAGGTGGCAGGCCAAGACCAAACCGACCACGCCACTGAGGCGTGTAAAGCATATTTACTACAATGTGGATGCACGTCGAGATGAAATTCCTTCATCAAGGGGCACAGTTCTTAAACTTTTCCTTATGTCAAGCTCCTACTTCCTTCTTGCCGGTCTTTTCCTCATCTTCCTCACAGGCTAGGAAAGGGAAATTAGGTCACGATGCCCTTGACCCTTTTATGATAGAAATAACCTTGTTTTAAAGTTATCTTTACAACAATGATCGTTAAGGATCTTGATAATTGGATTACAAAGCATACTATTTATATGAAATGGTACGTGTACCTATATGATTTTACCTTTTTGTTCCAGCGATACTCTAAAGGCAGCAAACCCCACCACAACTTTAAGACCCGTCTGTCTGTCTCGTCGGGCAGAATATTTGTACCAAGACCACTGGGAAAGTTATGTAGGATGATTGTTTGTTTGTATGGTGTTTTTACGTTGCATGGAACAGTGGTTATTCAGCAACGGGACCAACGGCTTTACGTGACTTCCGAACCACGGCGAGAGTGGACTTCTATCACCAGAAATACACATCTCTAACCCCTCAGTGGAATGTCCGAGACTCGAACCCGCGGCCACCGAGGTGGCAGGCCAAGACAATACCGATCATGCCACTGAGGCGCTTTATGTAGGATGATGGTGGTGACTTAATCCGAGAGCAGAGACGATATGACCACTACTGGTTCGAGATTTACCGTCTCAACCATCCTTTTTGATGCTATGAGTCTACTAGCTACGTTATTTTCTTAAAACTGAGGAATTAACTAGAAAGAGAATTAACCTGACATATATATAATCTTGTATAAGATTGTGTCATCAAGAGGAAAATATGTCAAAGCTTTCAAATACTTTAAGGAATATTTTCTGTAACCGTGTTATGTAGCTTTAAAATTTAACAAAATAAGCGCAACCCTTCAACCGGCAGTAATTTTCCGGATATGCAGATTGTAAATCTTAGTGATGATAGTACCTGACCACTGGATGCATGTGGCTCAAGAGAACAGCAAGCCACAATACTTTGCCTGTCTCAAGTTTTTTTTGTAAGATCTTGGTTTTTTTTGTATGCCTCGATTCTGAGATAATTTTTTATTGCATTCAGTCTTTTTTTTATTAATGCACTATCTGGCTTTAAAAAAAAATGAAATGAGCAAGCCATAAATACATATGGCTATCGTACTTGCTGCAGTTAACACAAAACGATAAACAAAATGCTGAAATGAAGTGGGAGCCGCCTCTTTTACTCAAGTTCCAACACCAATAAGCAAAACTGCCTATATATCCGAACGGAATTTACATTAATGGCAAGTGTGGGGGTGAAGTACCTCCAAATATCCCGTAATGGCCATTTCTGGTAAGAAGCAGGTGAGAGAAATCTCCGAAAGGGGAAGCAAGGAGGAACTTAGACGTTTTTTAAACGGTTGGAAAGTTTGGACGTTTCTTTACGGGATTTGTGCTACAAAAATCCTCAGCGTCAGGATTAAAAGTTATTGGCGCAAATGGAGTGGAGCTATATGCTACCAACTGAGGCGTCTCTCTCTCTCTCTCTCTCTCTCTCTCTCTCTCTCTCTCTCTCTCTCTCTCTCTCTCTCTCTCTCTTGGTGAGTCGTACCCGCGTGAAGTCAGATTAATCAACAGATATCACAAGTTTAACATACGACTAGAATTTGAGAAATATCTAGAAGTGTTCGTGAACTATCGGTGATAAGATTAGTGTGAAAATAGTAGGATAAAGCGTCTTCTAAGTTAGTTTATCAAGTGTAATACTATAAATCAGAACAAGATGGCAGTAAGTTCCAACTGCGGGAAGAGGTGGCGTAATTTGGCGTGTCTAGCAGATTCGCAATACGATGAGGTAGCAGGAAGGGAACTGGCATTTCTCATCTATGAAATCAGCAACAGTCCTAACCAAAAAGATACAAAAGCATTCATAGATATATTAGAAGGATATAATCCTTCAAACTGGAACAAATCTAATGAAAACATCTTGAAAATAATTGAAGAAGTTCCAAATAAAATCCAAGTGGTCAAGAGACTCATAAAGAAAATATACATAAACCAACATATCCGACAAAGAAAATGAATAAGGGTGAATCTTGTGAATATCCTAATTGATGCATTAGGAAAAAGAATGCCAAAAGCATTGCAAACTGTGTAAGGTTTGGTATAGCATAGTCAATCCACAAAACCATAATCAGAAAATGTGCTGCATGCAACATTCCGACCCATCCACAAGTGTGCTGAGGTAATACAAGATTTGAGAAAAGATACAAAGAATTTTTGTTCAACATGTCTATCATGGATAGACAATGTTATTAAATCAAGATTGAATGTACAAATAGTTGAGGATAAGAAGAAGAGAAGAGGAAGAAGAGAAGAAAAAGAAGAAGAGGAAAACGGAAGAAAAAAGAAGGAAAAAGAAGAAAAGGGGGGGGGAAAAGAGAAGTAAACAAAAATGAAATGACAAAAAAAAATAAGGAAAACAAAGAACAAGATAAAAGTATGGATGCAGAGATACTCATTGATACTACATATGAGGCAATAAAAGCAGCATACCTACGAAGAAAATTACGATATGACAACAGAAAAGCAAATCCCGAAGAGGCTCTACCCAGATCTATACAATGACGGGAAAGAGGAAAAAATATGACAAAGAAAGACAAAATCTGCAACCTTTTGAAAAGAGGGAATTGCAGATTTGGAGAAAGATGTTACTACAAACATCCTAAGATATGTCAAAACTATGAAATATATGGTAAATGTGCATTACTTAGTATGGATATGGGGATGATTGCAGAGATCTGCATCCAAAAATATGTAAAAACCTAAAAGAAGGAAAAGGATGTAAGTTCGACAAAAAATGCAAATATATGCACCCTGTAGCCATGAATCATAATCAATAAATAACCAACCAAGTCATAAAATCCAAAATAAGAAAGAAACAATAAAGAGAGAATCAAGAATATCAGGTAAAAGAGAAAAGCAAACCACCAATGAGATATGCAGAGGTGTCAGCAAAAAATTTCAAAGCATCAGCTACGAAATTCTACTCAAGAGATAATAACTGTATTTATTATGCAAGAGGATATTGCAGAAACGGAGAAAATTGCAGATTCAGACACAAAATGAATAATTATGATGAAGGAAGATCAAATATTATGGAAAAGTTGGATTTTTAATGTCAGAATTTTCTGGAAATGAAAAAAAGAACAACATCCAGAAACAGGAAAGAGACATGGGAAAAGGCCTTATTACTACCAGTATTAAATGAAGGAGGGAAAACACGCAAACCATCATAGTGATAAGAATGCGCAGGTTTAGTTTAGTTACGAGTAACTCAAAAAGAAAAATAGAGTACTTAGAAGAACTAACCCAAAATGAAAAGAAAATAGATATAATGAATATAAGTGAAACCTGGTATTCCCAAGAGACTGGGATGATGATCAAATAAAAGGGTTCCAAACTTATAGATCAGATAGAAAAAATAGGAATCAAGGGGGAACCGCAATATATGGGAAAGACAAAAAACAAGGAAAATATATGAGAAATATAGTAACTCAGAATGTAACTAATAGCGGTAGAATTTGAATCTGAAAAATTGATGAACATAGTAATATATAGACCTCCTAATACTAAAGAGTTTGACTTAATAATTGAAAAATTGGATGATATATGTAGAAATCACAAGGACTGGACTATTCTCCTATCTGGTGACTTCAACTTTCCTTTCGTAGAATGGAAAGAACGAATAGGAGATTGTGGTTGTACTTATACATATAAAAAAGAGAGTAATAGTAGTGCAGAAGATAAGAGGCAATTTGAAAAGCTATTAGATATGCTACTAGAATACAACATTCAACAAATAAATCACCTGCCAACAAGAACAAAGGAAAATACTTTAGACCTAGTATTTGTGAACGAGATGAATTATGTTAAAGAAATAATAGTTATAATGCGAATATTTCAGACCATAATGTCATAGAATTAACAGTTCATTCCAAAGCAAGTGAAAATAGAGATAAGCAAGAAATGAAAAAGTGGGAAGGATATGGAAAATACAACTTCTACAGTAAAAATATAAAATGGTCAGAAATTAATGAAGAATTAAACAAAGATTGGGATAACATTTTCGTAAGTGATGACATAAGGGTAAATACGGAGATATTATATAAAAATATTGGAGAAAATAGTGGAAAAAATATATACCGAAGAAGAAAAGTATACATTCATGCATACCAAGAGACAGAAGGATCTTGTTCCAGAAAATCAGAAAGTGGAAAAAAGGTCTTGCAAAAGAAAAAAATGCATGGAAAGTTATAGAACTAAAAAGTAAGATAGAAAATGCAGAACAAAAGATTATTTACAATCAAAAGAAAATGAAAAACGGGACTTGGAAAGAAAAAAACCCTATTAAATATCAAGCAAAACCCGCCCCAAGCTATTATACTCATATGCGAAGAAGATGAATAAAAGAAGAATAGAAATAGGCCCTCTGAGAATTGAAGAAGGGAGATAAACGAATGAAAAAAAGGAATTTGCAACATACTCAGGAAACGAGAACGATAAGAGAGAATTCACCCCTAGAATAGATAATGAAGATAATGATATAGAAGTAAGGGATGAAAATAGTGAATATTTAGCTGACATAGATATTAATGAAGCTGATATTGTGCAGCTATTAATGAAATTAAAAATGGAGCTGCTGCACGGGCCTGATGGAATTCCTGCTATTTTGTTAAAGAAAGTAGTTCATTCTATCGCAAAGCCACTTGCAATATTATTAAGACAAAGTGTAGATACAGGCAAGATGTATGATGAGCACAAATTAGCATATATTACCCCTACTTTCAAAAGTGGATCAAGACTAGAGGCAAGTAATTATAGGCCTGTGAGTCTAACATCACATATTATGAAAGTGTATGAAAGGGTAATGAAGAAAAATATTATGAAACATTTAATAAAAAATAATTTGTTTAATAAAGGACAACATGGTTTCGTACCCGGAAAAAGTACACAAACCCAACTGTTAGTCCACCGTGAGAACATATTCAAAAATATGAAAGCGGAAATGAAACAGATGTGGTTTATTTTAGACTTTGCAAAAGCTTTTGATAAAGTAGACCATAATATATTAGCGAGAAAATTAGAAAACACAATATCGTGGATAAAGTAGGAAGATGGTTAAAAGAATTTTTACACAACAGAAAACAGATAGTTATTGCAAACGACGAGAAATCGGATGAGAAGTCAAGGTAATATCCGGTGTGCCGCAAGGTGCGGTGTTAGCTGCAATACTGTTTGTTATTATGATTGAAGACATAGACAATAATGTGAAGGATTCGGTAGTGAGTAGTTTCGCAGATGACACAAGAATAAGTAGAGAAATTACTTGTGATGAAGATAGGAACGCTCTACAAAGAGACCTTAACAAAGTATTATGATTGGGCAGAGGTAATAGGATGGTATTTAACTCTGATAAAATTTGAATCATAAATTAATGGAGACAGAGAAAGAAAGCTATATGCATATAAGGGACCTAATAATGAGACCATCACAAATAAGGAAGCAGTTAAAGACCTTGGTGTGATGATGAATAGGAACATGTTATGCAATGATCAAATAGCAAAACTCTGTTGGCAAAATGTAAAGCAAAAAATGGGAAAAATATGTTTGTTACGGCACTTCAAATCAAGAAAAGCTGAACACATGAATTATGCCTTTATAAAACATATGTTCGTAGTCCACTTGAATATTGCAATATGATATGGTACCCACACTATCAAAAGGATATTGCACAAATAGAGAGTGTACAAAGGTCCTTTACAGCTAGAATAGAAGAAGAATTAAGGACCTAGACTACTGGGCAAAGACTACAATTCTTAAAATTATATAGTCTACGAAAGGAGAAGAGAACGCTACATGATAATTCAGGCATGGAAACAGATAAAAGGAATAGCAGAAAATATCATGGAACTAAAATATCAGAAAGAGCAAGCAGAGGTAGATTAATAGTGCCCAAAACTATACCAGGAAAAATAAGGAAAGCACACAGGACATTAATCCACTACGCACCAGCATCGATAATGCAGCGTCTATTCAATGCGTTGCCAGCTCATCTGAGGAATATATCAGGAGTGAGCGTAGATGTGTTAAGAATAAAGCTCGACAAATATCTAAACTGCATCCCGCAGACCATCCAAGATTGGCGGAAGATGCAAAATATACCGGAAGATGTAACTAGCAACTCTCTGGTAGACATTAGAGGTGCCTCACACTGAGGGACCTGGGGCAACCCGAACAAGATGTAAGGTCTGTAAGGTCTGTAAGGTCTCTCTCTACGCATACAGGATAAATTTTAACCACTTTGGACACAGGAAACATAAACCAACCAAATTAAGAAAAAAAAACAATATCTCTCCCTCTCACTCTCTCTCCAGAACTCTATAATGCGGAAACCCCAATGAAAGAATTCTTTAATTCAGTGGTTCCCAAACTTTTTCTGGTCGTTATCCACTTTTCATTCAGGATAATTGTCCATGGCCACCCACCGCCCCTCCCCCGCCCCCCCTAAGCATAACCAATGTAAGTATAAAACAAATAGTTATTTTATACATAAATATCCTCAGATTATGGCCCTCAGTTTGGGAACAACTGTTTTAATCTTATTATGACGAGAAATACGCAGAGTAAAGTCCTCTGTGGAGAAATGACATCAACTTCATAAACTTGATTACCTAAAAACTTTTAAAAGTGCTGAAGGAGGAGCAGTAAACAAAAAAACAATGAATAAAAAGCACCCTCTCATAAAAAGAACTAAATGCCTTCTAACTTTATTGTGGATTTTTTTCTTTTTTCGTTCTTTTTATCAAGAAATGTGACAACGTAGTTATCTTCAAATTAATAAGCCAGTTGACTCTAAAGGCGCTGTCACACTAGCGAAATTTGCGTCGACTTTTTCTGGAGTTTGTCGTCGACTTTCCAAAGCAGTCGACGTCGTTCCGTACTCTCGGTTTGTCACACCATTGACCTTCTCCATACCGTGGATGTCGTCGTCTACGAAAACGTGAACCTAAACCATCAGGACTGGTGACTTCCCGGCAATGAATAAAACCAATTTAATGCTTTATAACTATAACCCAAAGCAACTAGTGGGTCGTGCTTGCATGTATTTAATAATGCTGCATAGAATTTAAAAAATCTTTGGGTTCGGTCCTGGTTAGAAAGACTTGAAAAGTTTTATTTGAAAAAAATAAGGTAGGGCTAGTCTGAGAGGCTATTCGTAACCTTGTTTACACAACCAGTCAGACTGTATTATAAATTAAGCAAAAGAAACTGGAAATTTTTTTAAAGAGATTTTGCGTTTATATTATTTGCTAATGCAAAAAAAAAAAAAAAAAAAAAAAAAAACCAATGGGAGCAGAACCTAGGCTATATAACAATCTGATATTCACGATAGGCTATAGGCATGCTTATCTGTATAGAGATCAGCAAGTTCAGGAAAGTTTTCCTTGAGTTGCATGGCGATCTCTTGGTAATTTTTTTCCATTTAAGACCCTTTTTCATGAAACTATCTCTCCCCCACATCTTCGACCAAAAACTGTTTTGGCAATCTTGTCCACTGTACCAAGAACTCCATCTTGCATCTGATAACTTGATGAAATACGCCCCTATCCGATATATAAACACAAGAAAGTCGACGGTAGCGATGGGTTGAATTCGATCGGTACCGTTTTCAAAATTCGTGACGACGACACCAGAAAGTCGTCGTCAAACAAAAAACATGAAAAGTCGACGTCAAATTCAAAAGTCAACGGAAATTTCGCTAGTGTGACAGCGCCCTTAAGAGCAATCAGAGAAGTTTAGTGAGGGCTTTCTCAGTATATTCCGTAAAAGAGAAATAATAATGATTATAACAATAATGTTAATGGTGCAATAATGTAGGCAATGAACACTGTTGATAGTATTATTATCTATAGCTGTAGTATTGGAAGAGGGAGTAGTGGGAATAGTCAACGACGCACCATCGTTATCACCGAAACATTTGAGAACTCATTTGGCTAACGATCGTTTCCCGCTACTACTAATTCACAGACAGTTAATGTAAACATATATATGGAGCCAGAGAGAGAGAGAGAGAGAGAGAGAGAGAGAGAGAGAGAGAGAGAGAGAGAGAGAGAGAGAGAGAGAGCCTTGGGAACAACTCTAAAAATTTCTATTAATTGGAACCGGAAAGTCAATTATGTTAAGCGGACCTTCGGTCTGGCCTTATACGATAGTTTATTCCTGATTTAATGTTCTATCTATTTCAAAGATACAAAATACGGTAATGAATCCTCAAAAAGAAAAAAAAGGGAATACCTACTTTTTTCGACAAACTCAATATTTTATCCTACTGTAGAGACTGTCCTCCACACTCTCTCTCTCTCCCCCTTATCTTTGCTTTGAATTTCAGACTCGTTCTTTTCTCCATTCCCGTCTTCCCTAACTTTTCCTTTCGGCAAAATAATTCCTCCCATTCTGGTTCCTATTCCTGTGCCGTTCCCAGATGCGTTTGAACATCTGCTGATGTGTGTTTTTATTTTGCTGCAAAAATAATTACAAAAGAATACGCTGCAAAATGTTATCATTTTGATACTCAGGGAATCAGCTCTCCAAGTTTGTAAGCCACAAAAGGCGATGGATATTTTATTTGATGAAGAGTAAAGACAAATCAAAAAGAAAAAGAAATATAAGAAGAGATTAAAAAAACAGGAGTAAACGGAGGAACTTTCCCTGAAACCAGGAATGACTTCAGGGATTATGCAAAACGGGAAAAGAAAAGAAGAGAATTATCAGTTATTCTGACTATTGCATCAGATAACTCAAAAGATGGGCTGCTGCCTTCCAGGCAATCGATTATTGAATTGGAACTGAACTGAGATATCAGCATTCCATCAAGTGAACATCTTCCAATATTCAGTGTAAAAATCCCAAAGGATGACGATGTTCGCTGAAGGTGAGGGAGTGACGAAGGACTTTGGTCTGAGGTTAAAGAGAGATGGTATGATTGAATTACTATAGTCATTTGTGTTTCCAAGGATTGCTTGCTATCAAATTGTGCGGGACTTTCATTTGCTGGAACAACTGATGAAATAGTCACTGTAAAACAAGGAGAGAAATTTATCGTAAAAGAACTGCATATTAATTCTTAAAAAACCAAAACTGCTAAACACTAGAAATTTGAGGGATATGTGTTTTGCTGTTACCATTAATCATATCACCCACTTTGACAAAACTCTGTGAAGGAGCCGGTTACAGCTCCCACAATTAAACACTGAGTTGAAGAAACTCTGATTCGTTACAGTAAAATTATGGCCATTATCCTTCGCAAAACAAACTTCACTGCACTCTCGAGAGCAGATTCAACTCGTCAGACCCTAAAATATCATTCGCTTGCAA
>NC_087214.1:52773946-52799570 GCF_015104395.2 Macrobrachium nipponense
GATATAGATATAATTTATTAATAGTCCTGGTTTTTTTCTCTTAATATATATATAAAAAAATAACATTTCTATGAACAATGATCTTGATGATTTCAAGACTTGAAACAATAATCGCATATTAAGAAAATATAGCAAAATAAGTTATATTACGTATTCGTCGCTATGGAGTAACCTATTGTATTGTACGCCTGCATATGAGCGAGTTTATTTCACACATTCAAATAACAATGCGCCCCACAGCCACTGATGAGTAGCTTTTCTCGAATCCCACATCAATATCTTCAGTTTGTTTTCGCGTCGTTTGAGTCGCAATAAAGGAAGACAAATTGTGTAATCGAGAGACGAAAGTTGATCAAGGGACAGGAAGCGACGGTCGTCAAGAAATGACAACAACCGAACGAAAGAGGTCTTATGGGGATCCTGGATGCAACATCTGATGGCGAGGGATCTCGAGAGATTTTCTACTGGATTAACAAAGAGGGATGGGCGTTCGTGGGATTTAATGAATAACAGTTCAATATTAGTATAACCGTTATGAATCTATGCGAGTTATGTGTGTGCGTGGTTTGTATATCCCACGAACGCCCACGCATTTAAATGGAACTCATTTGAGTGATTCTCACCAAGCCCGTGTCAACTCCCTTTTTGAGTGTTCAACTGAACGCCTAACATCTAAGTTTTAACAAAATTCTAGGAATCCCTAGTTATTATCATTTGACGTTACAGCTGAGAATTTTTTCCTGTATGCAAACACACAAAACCCCTTCAATATCCTTAAAGGGAAGCGCTCTGGTGATGAGGTCTAACCCAACTGTCTTTTCTTTTTCTTTGATAAATTTTGTAATTATATTCTTGTTTTGTTAAGACGTTTTGCGTTACCATAACCCTACTGAGCTGACGAAATTACCCTTTCCTTACGTCAATAAAACCAGGCTCTATTTACCCGAAATTTAACAACTTTTTTTTCGCATATTAAAAGGAGGACCCAAGGCTAGAGGCCCAGGACCTAAGAAGACAAGGAATAGGAAGAGGCGGGAAAAATGGCAGTTCTTAATCGTGAAGGATGTGACAGACCTATTTACTTCATGTAAGAAGAAATGTTCTAATCAGAAAAAAAGCAGGGAAAGAATTCCAAAGCAAGAAAATCAAGTGAATGAAACAAATATGGACAAACAAGATTCATTCAAAACACATTTTGTAATAATCTTCCAGTTCCTTCACTCTTATAATCTGCTCCACAACGCGAAAAAACTGAAGCCTTAAAGAGCTTCAGCGTCTGAAGAGGTTGAGGGGAAATTACCTCCACTAACGGGGTGGTCATTCCTGGTCGAGAGAAAATGACAAACGCGGTTAAGCCAACACATTTAATCGTAAATGAGGTCATTCTTGTGTCATAAAAACCTAAAATTCAGGAAATTACTTGAGGTAAGGGGTTGTTTCTTTATTATTTGTTTTGTTTTCGCAAACGTCATTTTGAGATCGTTGTATATACACGTTTCTATACTTGTCCCATACACAGATAGATATCTCGCGCTTTAGAAAATGGTTTGAGGGACTGATCAAATTTCTATATAAGTATTTCAGTAATACAAAAAGACAATTTCTCATGTTATTTGGAAGTCTGGATGAAAGGATGTTATGAAAATCAATTATTTGAAAAATGTGGTATTCATAAGGTTGCGTCCATCCACACTAAAGAAAACACGACATATAAACTCGTCGGTAACTTATCGCATACATATCATGAACAGATTCTAAACAAGTCAAACCTTTGACAAATGCCGGATAATCGTGTGAAGAACTGGTTACAACTACCTAAAGTCGTTGACTTGTATTCAGCCTGTGATGTGTATGCGACAAGTTGGCGATGTCTGTTTATAACATGTTTGACTGCAGAGTGGACGCATCCTTACAGTAACATGTTACAGGAAAGTTTACTCAAAGTTAAGGCAAGATCTGATCTGGAATTGTCTCAGCAACTTTACCGAACAAACCCAGTCTGTGTAGTACAATGGTTTGTGAGGTTTTGCAGTGGAACAGTTGTACTTCAAACGTCTAAAGAGAAGGTTGTGTCAGTAAGGACGAATAGCGCGAATAAGTCTATTGGCGAAGAGGAAACAGAAAGGAGGTTAATAAAAGATAATGACTACGAGAGAGACAAGAAGCATTATCTGCTTAACTGAAAGTTATGAGAAGGGTTTCGTACCCCCTTAACCTTTAATACCGTTAAGTTACGTTACCTCACCTATTTTTGCTGCAATAGTCTCCAATGTGAACAACCACTTTCCCTGTCTAATGACAATAGGAAAATTTGAATACCGCCCCCCGCCACAAACCCCCACCGTGTTTTGTCTTTTATTACAGTTTTGAACTGTGTCAATTTAATGTGAAGAAATATAGTGTTATTTGTTTAAAATACCGGAATATTATTAATATAGTGATAACATTTTCAATAAATGGAAAAATATATGTGAAAATTGTAGTTTAGTTTTTCTAAGTCTACATTATTGGGATTATTTTTTATCTTTACCAATCAGGTGGTTCATTTTATCATGGGATTTTTTTTATTATTATTACTTACATTTCAACTTGTATTTACAGTCTCTACTATGCACAACTACACATTTCACAGACTCAGAAACAAACACACACACACACACATACACACACACGGACCTTAAACAACCATTGGCTCAAACTTCCAGATCAAACCATTTCCATGAATCCTCCACCAGTTGAGTCAGCTCCTCAAACTTCAATGAAACTTGTCTCTCGTAACAAATGATGATCCCACGAACCATGAAACTGGAATACGTAATCAAAACAGCAACAGTCTGTTTAGATAATGACGCATGCGACTGAAAATGGCTATTTATCCAGGCATAACCTCTATTAGACTCCTGAGAATTGTGTATCTACGAGGCGAAGCTATAAAGCCGTTGGGTTCTGAGAAGAATGAACTAAGACTAATTCAGGTAACAAGTAGGTACAGACGAATGTTGAAACGTGTGGGAGTTATGGTAGGTAAGTGTTTAGATAGCTAGGCGCTCTCATCACCAGTCACCATATTATAAAATAAGTCAAATTCTCAATTGCAACACAGATCTATAACATTTCGTCAGGACACACAACAGTGTTTTTGCTATAGTGTCGCTGGTTTTCGACTGATGAGTCTTTATTTTGTTGGCAAATCAGTCTCGGCAAAACTCGGTCAACTTGGCCAATGTATTCCCGGCAGGAAACCGACGCAAACACCGTTAAAAGCACGAATACACGTAAGAAACATCATATTTCCGCGGGGACACCTCCTACTCGTACCATAACCTAACCTCATCTAAGCTGATGCACCGCGTCCTAACCTATCGGGGACAGGGGGGGGGGGGGGGGGGGGGGGGGGGACACCCCACGACCTAACCTGACCCTGAGCCGTCAGTAGGCAAGAATACATTCTTCTGATTTTAATTCATAATTTGCGAAATATCTCGCTTAGTAATAATTTGGAAAGACAGTAACATGAGAAAATATCTCCTAAAATATTTTTAAACGCCTCTTTCTTCAATATGCATTTTAGCTTTTTCATTCAAATTGATTTATAGATAGAACAAAGTGGTCCAGAACTAAAAAAATCATTTGAAAAATGTTTTCCAGTTTTGAAGAAACTTTCCACTGCAACTAATTCGGTTTCATCCTGTTTTATCCAAATGAGAGCGGCTACATGTGAAACAGCAGCCTGATAGTATTCGAGAAAATGAAGTCTCTCTCTTCCTCTCTCTCTCTCTCTCGTCTCTCTCTCTCTCTCCTCTCTATTCTATGACATTACAAATTTCACGTTTATGAAATCAAACTTATAATCACGTTCGCACATCAGCTCATTATCAAGTAATAAGACTAAATGAAATGACTCAACAACAGAAATTTGTGGAATTCCTCAGCAGGAAAAGGTGGAAGGAAGATGGCGCTACTGGAACATCGATGGAAACTCTCGAGATATATTTGGTATCTATTGCTCACAAATATTAATGACAAAGGGGACAAAGGACCGATGGGCGAGAAAAAAGCAATAAAAAGAAAGCGATATTGGTTTTGTACTTTGTCATCAGTCGTCATAAAAACGTCCCAAAAAGAGAGTTAGGTAACTAGGGAAGAATTGTACTGTCTCCATAAAATGTATATCAGAAGCAGTTATTACTTTATATCTGAACACATATCATGACACTTTAAAAATGTACATATAATATGTATACTTAGAATAAAGTGATTTGAACAGGATATCATTTGACCTCTATAAAAATGACAAAGTTATTCAGGAATACTTTCCTGTATAATTCCTTGCGTGGAATATTCACCTGCAATGTTTTATCTCCTTCAATCTATAATTCGAACCTATTTTACCAGGTCTGTGAAGTTCTTATATTGGGTATTGTTCAGTATTCATTTCTATATGAGGCTCTACGTCGGCTATTGTTAAGTATTCATTTCTGTATTTTAATAACACCATCAATTATTTCTAGTTTATTGTTTTTTTCAAATTCACTTCCAGTTTTCGTCCTGACTTTCATAATCAAAACATTATCTTTCACTCTCCCTGGTTTACTAATCAATTTCGTTTCTCAGATTCATTCATCTGCTTTGTCACCTTTCCACAGCACAACGGAACAATTATTTATTCTATTCATCTCTTCAGAATTATTCCTCAACCTGATATATCTTACACGCCCAAGTTAGCCTCTCAAATACACAACCAGCATCACCCTCCTTTAGCATCTTACCTGTAATCCACTCGACTAACAGCGTTTTCCTGTGATCTAAGTTTGTACCTCGACTTCTTGCAGAGTTTTACAAGTGAATTTCACAACGTTCTCCAACAGACTAATTCTCTCCCTCATGTACCATTAAGACTGGCTTCTCTTCCATCGTCTTCATTCATCAACTATTTTAAATGTTCACTCCATCGTTAAATCTCTGTAATTTTAAAGATAGTACATCTTGAAATGCATATTCTACTCTAGTTCCAACATTGCTCAAACGTTTTAAACGTTTTGGGTACCAAGTGTGACCTCCCTTTAAGAGCAAATACAATAATTCTATTACATTTTCTATCCTTTCTTAGTATAATTAAGTCACCCCTTGACCTATCGAAAGACATGACGTCATCCTCGGGCATTCTGCCAAGACGACATTTTGCTTAGAGGCTTTTCATTGCAGATTTCCTCTTTTCAACAAACATGGGTCAATTAAGTAGTTAAGAATAAAAACAAAATATAAATTAATATATCTATTCAAGTGACATTATCAGTTTGTTACGTTAAAACAAAGTAAGTATGGTAGATGAATAACAAAGCTGAAAGATTACAGACTCTGGCTGTATCTGACTTTATACTTTGAGAAGGAGGGAAGATGTTGTAGTGCTGATCAGTTCACATAAGATGCTGTGTTCGTTTTCCCCAACAAGATACGAATGGAGTTGGGTTGAGAATCTACTGCTGAAATGTTATGTATGTATTCTATTTCAAATCCGGTTTGAATTTTCTGCCAATCGTTCTGAAGCTTCCATCCGTTGCCTAAGTAATCATGTTTTCATTCACAACGATAATAAAAAATAAATACAACACTTTGTAAACAAAGAAGTAAAACCTAGAATTCATGAATAAAATATTTCGATAAACTGAATTAATCAAAATGTCATTTTTCTTGTCTAATAATAATTGCTGGCGATCAGCTCTATATTCTCAGCAGAGATATCTTTCATTAGATCTATCCATCAGTAAACCTAATATATTAAAGTAATTGGCGGTGAAAAAAGAATGTATTTATATGCCTTGTGTGGTCACGTTCTTTCAAGTAGTACAAGAATAGAATGTGGCTTCGGTAAATGAAAAATCATTAGAGCCAATAAATCATAATGTGGTGTCGGATTAGAGTAATATTAACGAATTATGTCAGGAATTTTGGCACTAAGTAATGTTTAACTATAAAATAAAAGTGACATTTGCTTTCGGAAAGCTTAATCTTGAAAACCAAAACTAAAATCTGAAAAATATCCTTGTTGATGGAAGGTCAGATAACTGAAATGTTCCATCAGTGAAAATGTCCTTTCGACATTAATATCTATCTGACGAGGTGTCATTTTTCCGAAAAAAAAATCTTTGCAGTGAAATGTTCTATTAATATAATCACAATTCTGCCCATGAGAAAACACCTTGTCACGAGGAATGCACTTTTTTGAAGAAGTAAGACTTGGGGTACGCCACTCTACACTATAGCATGTCATGAAGACACGTTGGTGACTTATCTTACACACATTACAAACAGACTGGAAACCAGTTAAGGACTCGTCTGCAATCCTAACCCGTGCTTTATGAGATTATCCAGTAATAGCAAAAAGATTCGTTCTCCACTCATGGTCGTTGACTTGTTTTCAACCTGTCTTTGATATGTATGCGATTAGTGGCCAACGTAAGTATACAACATGTTTTGTTTGTTTTGTATGGTGTTTTTACGTTGCATGGAACCAGTGGTTATTCAGCAACGGGACCAACAGTTTTACGTGACTTCCGAACCACGACGAGAGTGAACTTCTATCACCAGAAATACATATTTCTCACCCCTCAATGGAATGCCCAAGAATTGAACTCGCGGCCACCGAGGTGGCAGGCCAAAACCAAACCGACCACGCCACTGAGGCGTGTACAACATGTTTTACTGCAGTGTGGATACACCTCGAGATGACATTCCTTCATCAAAGGGGCACAGTTCTTAAACTTTTTCTTATGTCAAGCTCCTACTTCCTTCTTGCCGGTCTTTAAAGTCCTCATCTTCCTCAGAGGCTAGGAAAGAGAAATTAGGTCACCATGCCCTTGGCCCTTGTACTGATAGAAATAACCTTTTCTTAAAGTTATCTTTACAAAAATGATCGTTAAGGATCTTGATAATTGGATTACAAAGCATACTATACGAAATGGCATGTGTATCTATATGATTTTACCTTTTTGTTCCCGCGATAGCCTAAAAGAAGCAAACCTCACCACAACTTTAAGACCCGTCTGTCTGTCTCGTCGGGCAGAGTATTTGTACCAAGACCTCTGGGAAAGTTATGTAGGATGATGATGGTAACTTAATCCGAGACAATACAGGGCAACAAAGAGAGAGAGAGAGAGAGAAAGAAAAGGGAAAGGGTAAAGAGTAGGAGAACGTTTGGTTTGTTTCCTTTCCGTTCCCGCATCGGTTATTCGCTGATGCATGAAGTTAATATGCTTCCCTGGCAATGCTTCTCTTTATGACTCGGGAAGAAAAAAGAAAAGTTTTTAAAGCTGCAGGAGTCATGGAGAACATTCTCACCAGAGAGATCCTCTTTTGTTTCGTGGTGTTGATGTTGCGTCAGGGACTTTATTTGGAATTCGTCAAGATAAACTGAACTCTATCATATTACTGCTCTACAAATACAATGACTCATAAGTTAGGTATTTCACTTCACCAGAGAATTTAGACACCAACTTCGAAACTGCGGTAGGTAGATTATAATGGATAAACTGAATCCTTTGGAATTGTGGTCCCTGGGATAATAGTGGAAGCATTGACTCCTTCCTTTAACCGTAAGAAGGAGCAGAGGAACCATATCTATTTTTCGTTTTATGATAAGAAATAAAAAAACAAAAAGGAAAACTGTCACTTGGAACATTCAGCTCAGTACCGAGAGACAGAACTGTCTACCTGTGGAGGATTTAAATTTTGGTGGGTCCAAGAGACAAAAATCTGAATTCATGAATGCTGAGTTCGTGTTAACCGGAGACCAGGAAGAAAAAAACTGAGAGAGAGACCTTACCTTACATTACAGACCTTACAGTTCGTTCGGGTTGCCCCAGGTCCCTCAGTGTGAGGCACCTCTAATGTCTACCAGAGAGTTGCTAGTACATCTTCCGGTATATTTTGCATCTTCCCAATCTTGGATGGTCTGGGATGCAGTTTAGATATTTGTCGAGCTTATTCTTAAACACATATCGCTCACTCTGATATATTCCTCAGATGAGCTGGCAACGCATTGAATAGACGCTGCATTATCGATGCTGGTGCGTAGTGGATTAATGTCCTGTGTGCTTCTATTTTTCCTGGTATTGTTTTGGGCACTATTAATCTACCTCTGCTTGCTCTTTCTGATATTTTTAGTTCCATTATATTTTCTGTTATTCCTTCTATCTGTTTCCATGCCTTGAATTATCATGTAGCGTTTCTCTTCTCCTTTCTAGACTATATAATTTTAAGGATTGTAGTCTTTCCCAGTAGTCAAGGTCCTTAACTTCTTCTATTCTAGCTGTAAAGGACCTTTGTACACTCTCTATTTGTGCAATATCCTTTTGATAGTGTGGGTACCATATCATATTGCAATATTCAAGTGGACTACGAACATATGTTTTATAAAGCATAATCATGTGTTCAGCTTTTCTTGTTTTGAAGTGCCGTAACAACATTCCCATTTTTGCTTTACATTTTGCCAAAAGAATTGCTATTTGATCATTGCATAACATGTTCCTATTCATCATCACACCAAGGTCGTTTAAACTGCTTCCTTATTGTGATTGGTCTATTATTAGGTCCCCTATATGCATATAGCTTTCCTTCTCTGTCTCCATAATTTTTAGATTCAAATTTATCAGAGTTAAATACCAATCCTATTTGACCTCTGCCCAATCATATACTTTGTTAAGGTCTCTTTGTAGAGCTTTCCTATCTTCATCACAAGTAATTTCTCTACTTATTCTTGTGTCATCAGCGAAACTACTCACTACCGAATCCTTAACATTACTGTCTATGTCTTCAATCATAATAACAAACAGTATTGCAGCTAACACCGTACCTTGTGGCACACCGGATTATTACCTTGGTTTCATCCGATTTCTCATCGTTTGCAATAACTATCTGTTTTCTGTTGTGTAAAAATTCTTTTAACCATCTTCCTACTTTATCTACGATATTGTGTTTTCTAATTTTCTTTGCTAATATATTATGGTCTACTTTGTCAAAGCTTTTGCAAAGTCTAGATAAACCACATCTGTTTCATTTCCGCTTTTCATATTTTTGAATATGTTCTCACGGTGGACTAACAGTTGGGTTTGTGTACTTTTTCTGGGTACGAAACCGTGTTGTCCTATATTAAACAAATTATTTTTTATTAAATGTTTCATAATATTTTTCTTCATTACCCTTTCATACACTTTCATAATATGTGATGTTAGACTCACAGGCCTATAATTACTAGCCTCTAGTCTTGATCCACTTTTGAAAGTAGGGGTGATATATGCTAATTTGTGCTCATCATAAATCTTGCCTGTATCTACACTTTGTCTTAATAATATTGCAAGTGGCTTTGCGATAGAATGAACTACTTTCTTTAACAAAATAGCAGGGACTCCATCAGCCTGCAGCAGCTCCATTTTTAATTTCATTAATTGCCTGCACAATATCAGCTTCATTAATTTCTATGTCAGCTAAATATTCACTATTTTCGTCCCTTACTTCTCTATCATTATCTTCATTATCTATTCTAGGGGTGAATTCTCTCTTATATCGTTCTGCCAGTATGTTGCAAATTTCCTTTTTTTCATTCGTTAATCTCCCTTCAATCTCAGAGGGCCTATTTTCTATTCTTCTTTTTATTCATCTTCTTCGCATATGAGTATAATAGTTTGGGGTTTTGCTTGATATTTAATAGGGTTTTTTCTTCCAAGTCCCGTTTTTCATTTTCTTTTGATTGTATAATCTTTTGTTCTGCATTTTCTATCTTACTTTTTAGTTCTATAACTTTCCATGATTTTTTTTCTTTTGCAAGACCTTTTTTCCACTTTCTGATTTTCTGGAACAAGATCCTTCTGTCTCTTGGTATGCATGAATGATGTTTTACTTTTCTTCTTCGGTATATATTTATCCCTATTTTCTCTAATATTTTATATAATATCTCCGTATTTACCCTTATGTCATCGCTTACGAAAATGTTATCCCAATCTTTGCTTAATTCTTCATTTATTTCTGACCATTTTATATTTTTACTGTTAGAAGTTGTATTTTCCATATCCTTCCCACTTTTCATTTCTTGCTTATCTCTGTTTTCACTTGCTTTGGAATGAACTGTTAATTCTATGACATTATGGTCTGAAATACTCGCATTATAACTATTATTTCTTTAACATAATTCATCTCGTTCACAAATACTAGGTCTAAAGTATTTTCCTTTCTTGTTGGCAGGTGATTTATTTGTTGAATGTTGTATTCTAGTAGCATATCTAATAGCTTTTTGAATTGCCTCTTATCTTCTGCACTACTATTACTCTCTTTTTTATATGTATAAGTACAACCACAATCTCTTATTCGTTCTTTTCCATTCACGAAAGGAAGTGAAGTCACCAGATAGGAGAATAGTCCAGTCTTGTGATTTCTACATATATCATCCAATTTTCAATTATTAAGTCAAACTCTTTAGTATTAGGGGGTCTATATATTACTATGTTCATTAATTTTTCAGATTCAAATTCTACCGCTATTAGTTCACATTCTGAGTTACTATATTTCTCATATATTTTTCTTGTTTTTTTTGTCTTTCCCTATATTGCGGTTCCCCCTTGATTCCTATTTTTTCTATCTGATCTATAAGTTTGGAACCCTTTTATTTGATCATCATTCCAGTCTCTTGGGAATACCAGGTTTCACTTATATTCATTATATCTATTTTCTTTTCAATTTGGGTTAGTTCTTCTAAGTACTCTATTTTTCTTTTTGAGTTACTCGTAACTAAACCCTGCGCATTCATCACTATGATGGTTTGCGTGTTTTCTCCTTCATTAATATTGGTAGTAATAAGGCCTTTTCCCATGTCTCTTCCTGTTTCTGGTATGTTGTTCTTTTTTCATTTCCAGAAATTCTGACATTAAAAAATCCAACTTTTCCATAATATTTGATCTTCCTTCATCATAATTATTCATTTTGTGTCTGAATCTGCAATTTTCTCCGTTTCTGCAATATCCTCTTGCATAATAAATACAGTTATTATATCTTGGGTAGAATTTTGGAGCTGATGCTTTGAAATTTTTTGCTGACATCTCTGCATATCTCATGGTGGTTTGCTTTTCTCTTTTACCTGATATTCTTGATTTCTCTCTTTATTTGTTTCTTTCTTATTTGGTTTTTATTACTTGGTTGGTTATTTATTGATTATGATTCATGGCTACAGGGGCATGCATATATTGGTTCCTTGGAGTACTTTGGTTTGATCCTATGGGTTGATATATGCATAAATATTTATCTCTGTTTGAGAGATACAAAACCTTAGAATGAATCTTAGTACATATAATACGAAGAGTATCTAATATACTTGATCTCCTGAATAAAAAAAAGATAGTCTGCAGGCAATAAACTCCTGTACTCGACTACATTAGGAGAAAAACTGTCGTGACAGCTGTATACGTTCTCTCTCTCTCTCTCTCTCTCTCTCTCTCTCTCTCTCTCTCTCTCTCTCTCTTAGCGATTACCTATCCAGAAACTAAGCAGACACAACGATGCTCAACTACACTATTATCGTCAAGGGTGTAGTTAGAAAAGTTCTCACTTCAACAAACAACCTCGGTTTAAGTAAACAGAAAAAAAAAAATCCATTACCAGCTTAAACACCATCAGGAATTATAATTACCTTACCCAGTTCGTAATTTGCCCACCGATTCATCTGTGATTCGATTCATTACCAAAACATCCATGCATTTTTTTTAATGTGGAATAAATAAATTCACTTTGACCATCCTTAATTACCTAATGAAGACCTAGTCAGGCGGTATTCCCAGAGAAAGGTTTTTCATACACTTATAGTTCATGATTATGGTGAGATTTGAAACTGCGCTCTATGAAAACCATACTTGTCTTTCAGTTTATAATTTAGACAACGTTGCCTAAGTTCTTAAAAAAATAAGTCCTTCAAAAAAAAAAAAAAAAAAAAAAAAAAAAAAAAAAAAAACAATAAATGGTCGTAATCAGAGGTGATATGAGATTCACTTCAATTGAATCTTTTGAATCGTTTCAAATTTTACTTCATATATTAGAGAATTTTCATCTAGTTACAGCCTTTGCAAACTTTGTACAGTAAATAAGAATCCCTCAACACAAAGGTGGACTTTTTCTGATGTATAAAATGCAAAAAACAAATTAAATACAAATTAATCTTCTTTATACATTGCGCATTGTAAACGGAGTATTCACGAATTATTGTTGCTTGAACATTATTATTAATGTAACATTCAATAATTAAAATCTTAAACTCCAGGTGACCTGTCTTAATAAGCGGCACATTAAATGGAAGCTTTAATCATCAACATCAAAACTTATGCAACGCCCATTACACGAAATGCCAGACTGACGGAATAATTGGAGCTAAATAAAAATTCCATTTGCATAAACGGTAATAAATTGCACAGAGCTGTCAAGCGTTACAAAGGGAATACATAATGATTACCTTGCACACACACACATATATATTCGTATATATATATATATATATATATATATATATATATATATATATATACTATAAATATATATATACATATATATATATATATATATATATATATATATATATATATATATATATATATATACATATATATATACATATGTATATATATATATATATATATATATATATATATATATATATTATATATATATATATATATATATTATATATATATATATATTATATGGCTGTTGAAGCACAGAAAATTTATGGGATTACAAATAGAGATGCTGAAGGAAGGCGGTGGTGGTGACTGCGTATCTGAGAGCTAACTGGAGTGTGTGAGGTATACCTGAATGAGGGAATGGTTCTAAAGGAACGGATAAAAGTACTGATTATTCCGCTGTATCAGGGACAGTGATAGAGACAAAGCATGAATCACAAAGACCAAACATTAATTAATTTGTAAATCTCAGAAAGTGTAAGATAGTTTTTTGATTAGACTGAAAACTGGAAGTGAATTAAAAAGTAACAAATAGAAAAACAGAAATGAATACTTAACGACAATTGACAAAAAACTTCGCAGACCTGGTAAATAGATCCATCATAAATGGTGGAGATCCCACCTTGCTGGTTATATAATACAATACGCTAAACCGAAAGTTACGAGGGAGGTTAGAAAAGTTTGAAAGAATAAGGAAAAAATTAGTTAAAAATTTTTTACAGTTATCTTAGCATGGGCGGTAATAAAGCCTTGCAACAAAATATAAATCAATAATCAACGTACACTTTTTTTCATAACCGTCTAATGAAGAAGCCTATTTTCTTTATTCAAGCATACTTTCCAACCCCTATGACTGTTTCTCCTCATTGCAAGCGTAGGGTTCTTCTCCCAGAGATATGCATGACTGAAAATATTATAATTGCAAGTGCAAGGAAGTCGTCCTAAAGGGCTTCGCAGCTTGAATGATGGCAGAAATGGAAAAAAGTCTAACATTTTTATATTCTGGACGCATATTGTAATATACCTTGAGTAAATTGGTTGGGTATTCTATTCAAAGTCACTACATTGCGTGTCTGGAGAGGGGGTGTCTTACAAACAAGATCCTGCTTTAATTTTAAATTGAAAAAGAAAATCTGCAAAAGTTTCAGTCTTAGATATGTCAGCAACCTTTTCTGTTAGAAGCTATTTATTGTCAAAACTACATACAATGATACACATAAAAAATAGATAGAAGGACATAAACTGAAATAATTTTTGTATATACAATGATCACTGCAATAAGTTCTAAGAATAAGTTTTGCTAAAATATACAGGAATGAAAGACTTAAATAGTTGAGAATGATCGGACCCTAGTATTCATCTACTACTTTTTCAGATTAGCGTTGGTCTTCGTTGGAAAAAGATCTCAGTTGTTGATTTTAAACAGTGACAGATAATAAAAACAGATCACAGAAGAAAGGGAAATAATTATTTTATCAAACAAGATCTCTGCAGAAATAATTTTTTATAGATGATACAACTTCTGCAGAAGAAGAAGAAGAAGAAAAGAGAAAAAGAAGAAGAAGAAGAATCTTCATATTTCTGGAAACAGTCATAATGCCAAGGATTCCATTAAACCTCCAGAGAAAACTTTGCAATCCGCCTTAAGAAACGTAAAGTTTTCAAGGAACTTTAATGGACTCCTTGGAGATCAGAGAGTAAGATTTTTATGATGTATTACAGACTCTATGCAAATTTTATTTACACAAACAAAATCATAATCCCTCACGTGGATAATTTACGAGAGGTCACACGAACATCAGGCCACCCTAACACTTTCATCTTCACTTATCCAAATACACTGGGCAATTCCTTAATTAATGTTCAGCAGAAACCAGTTTCTAAAGACATTGGTGTTTATGAAATCCCCTGTAGGGATTGTGATAAGTCATACTATGGATTCACAGAATCTCTCTCAGATGGATTAACTCAACATAAGTGCTCAGTTAGATATGGACAACAGGGTTCGGCAATTTTCCATCATATAAATAACACAAACCATAACATACGTTAAAACACATCACAAATTTTATACAAGAGCAGCTGTCGATACAGATGTCAGAAGGAAAAATATTCGCTGATAAAACAAAATAATAGGATCAAACTTTCCAATGAAACCTGGGACTCTGACCATACAGACAATATCTTCCTTAAGGCAACGATGAGGTGGATTAAGATATTTAACAGAACCAACATCGGCTTAGCGGTGACCCCAATGCAACTCCTTCTGTCATTCACTACTTGATAAAGGTGGAAGTTAGTCCACCGAAATATAGTCCTTTACTAAGGCAAACTGATTTTACAGAGGAAAACATAGTCAAAAGAAGGCTTAATATCCAAACTGACACTACAAGATTAGCAATAAGGTCGATTTCACTCTACAGAAAGGAGGAAACGCCTGAGGGTAGCCACACCTTGGAGGATACACGCGGTAAACAAGTTATTCTTCCAGAAAACAGTACATTTTGAAAAAACAAGGAAGCATATGCAATTTAATATCATGAAATTTACACAAATTTTCCCAAAAAATTATTATTAATGAAAAGACGAAAGAAAATATAAATATATATATATATATATATATATATATATATATATATATATATATATATATATATATATATATATATCGTGCAAGAGAAAGAGGGAGAAAGAAAGGATATAGAACCAGAGAGAGAGAGAAGAGAGAGAGAGAGAGAGAGCAGAGAGAGAGAGAGAGAGAGAGAGAGAAATAATAACTATATGCATGTGTGACTAATTTATTAGTAGTTCCTTTATTCTAAGGTCCTTCATAAACATCTTACAAATATATGGGTCCAAATGGTACATTCCCAGACTAAGATTTAGGTTGTTTTTATTAGTGATTTGTATAATTGCCGATTCCAGTAAATTTCTTGAAACATAATCATTAGATCTAGCAATTACAGAGGTATCACCCCAATTAATACAATGAGATATTTCACTCAGATAGATAAACAGTGCATTGAATCTGGGTGGTTCTAACTGAATACATATGCTGCTTAATACGTACACATAAATTTTTACTTGACTGACCAACGTAAAACGATGGGCAATCCTTACAAGAAATTTTGTAAATGATGTTGTTATTTGTTAGCATATCTTTAATGGTATTGTTATAAGAGAACACTACATTAACATTAAACGATTTAAATATTGATTTTATGGTTTTAAATCTACGAAAGTAATGTAAGCTAAGTACATTTTTAGGCATTTTTTTCATTAATAGCAACACTATAAAACTTTTTGTGAGCTTTTTGATAACATAAATCAATTAAATGAGGTGGGTAGCAGAGATCGTTTCCTATCTTTTTTACGCATTCTATTTCTTGGTCAAGATATTGTGGACTCGTGATACGCAAAGCGCGTAGGAACATAGAAGAAAAAATTGAAATTTTAATATTAAGATGGTGGCCAGAATAAAAATGTACATATGCTAAATTATTTGTGGGTTTTCTATAAATACTGAATTTGCATTGGAAAGATTCTCTATTTATTAATACATCTAGGAAAGGGATGACATTGTTATTTTCGATTTCAACAGTGAATTTTATGGATGGCACAAAATTATTCAATTTAGACAGTAAATCATTTACATCGATACCAACAGGTAAGACTACTAAGATATCATCGACATATCGGTACCATTTTAAGGGGACAAGTGTGATATTCGGGAGGTGTTCTCTCAAAAAATTCCATATATAAGTTTGAAAGGAGAGGTGATAAAGGGTTACCACCCATGGCCATACCAAATATTCTCCATTAAAAATAAATCTGCAATCACAAATACATAACTTAATCAAGGAAATTATGTGACTAACGGACATAGGCAATTCATGCAGTACAAGTTCATTACTTAAATATTCTAGCACAGAGTCAATAGGGACTTTTGTAAAACAAAGAAACATCATCAAAACTGACAAAAATATTGCTAGGGTTTAGTACAATGTTATTTAATTTTTCCACAAGATCAAGAGAATTCCGGATGTGTGAATTAGATACAGTTCCTAGCGGAGATAACAATTTAGTAAGATATTTAGATAGTTTATAAGCAATTGATCCTACAGTACTAATAATTGGGCGCATAGGTTTGTTTTCCCTATGAGTTTTGACTAGGCCATATAAATAAGGTAATGAGGGACACTTTACAGTTAACTTACAAAAAAAAAAAAAATCCGTTGGACCAAGTAACAAAAAACTTTAATATCAATATCAAACAAATTCTTAACGATAAAAAAGAAATATGGTGACAGATATAACAGATAGAACATCACTTATTCACTTTCAGGGAACTTGAACAACCAAAGGGATCACGTGATCCAAAGCACCAGGCAGCAACTTCATCTTCAGTAGAAGAAGAACCCGATAAATGGAAACAGGCCAAGCTGCATATAAGATACAAAAAGTGCTTCGCGGTACATAACTGGTTTCAGAATTTTCTGTGTATTGGAGGAATGGAAAAAAGAAGCAGTATTTTTTTCAGTTTAGAGTTGAGAGAATGTGAGATATACATTCGATTCACTTCTGAACACAACAACAGACAAATCAGTCCCTCTCATGAAGATTTTTTGCACTTCAGAAAATGGTTACCTAATGTTTTCAATCGGTCATAAACTTCAACAATATTTTCTATTTTATTCTCGGCATCAAGATAAGTATTTCACTAAATTACGAGGTAAAAAAATTCCAAAAAATTTCATTGTTCACAAAAAATAGGTTCTCACTCAATTAATCTTCTGGTAAAAAATAACCCTGCTGATGACTCTCCCATCCCAGCTGATGGTGACACTTGAAGGAAGGGAGTGAAAGTGATCATCGATTTTCTTCGACTTTTATTTACTGATATTTTATTGGTATACAGACGAGTTATCATATAAAAAAAGGCGAAAGAGAGGAAATCATGATTTTTAAATCATTTCTACTAACTGAGAGTATTATCAGATTGGTTTATGATATATATTTAATTGTGGAGAGAAAATACATTTTATAAATTTTTGTAACCACTCAAGTACAACAGTATTGATGTATGTTTCGCTAACAAGATTCGTCGCTTAATCTAATTAATCATTGATTTCAATAAAAGACTTCACAGTTTTGCAGTTACATCTTTAATAAAAACCAAAAGTGTAAAAGATGAAAATCGAGAAATATTTCACAAACAGAAATAATTATTTTACACCTGAACTAATTCTCTTTTTTGACTCGTGCAGTCGTGCACTTCTACATTATCATTTCTAAGAGAGAGAGAGAGAGAGAGAGAGAGAGATGGCGAGAGAGAGAGAGAGAGAGAGAGAGAGAGAGAGAGAGAGAGAGATTGCTGTTGCTTTACAATTCCAATCCTTGTCCAAGTAGAAGAAGATTGACGAAAGAACTTTGGCAGCTGGGGAGACAGAGGGATGCCATTCTTCTTCTTGCGAAAATCGCGTTGACTTGATGCAGCCATTCTGGGACTCGTCTATTACACATCAAATCATATAAAGAGGATTTCCAAGGCGCCACTAACGTTCTCTCTCTCTCTCTCTCTCTCTCTCTCTCTCTCTCTCTCTCTCTCTCTCTCTCTCTTTGCTACTGCATAGCACCAAACTTTATTTCGGGAGTATCCTTTAAGTCGATTTTAGCTGATGTAAGTCATCTCAAAAGAGAAAAAGTCAGTATATGTGTGTTGTGTATGTATGTACGAGGTAATTGATGTTTGTACATAGGTGACAGATTACCATGACAGCAAATACCTTATAAAGTCTCAGTTGTACCTTCTCTCATTATCTGTGACAAAGAACAAATCGCAAAAAATCTCGGATTCGATTCCAGGCGAGCGAAAGTGATTTTTGACAATCAGTCAACTTCATCGCCTAGATCAACTTGCGTAGTATTAGTGACGTGGTAGTTGGTCAACTATGGTGGGTTGCATAAGTGACATATATACATAAATATATATAATAATATATATCATATATATTATATTATATATATATATAGTAATATATATAATATATATATATATATATATATATATATTGTAAGTTCGTGTAGTAACGTGGTAGTTGGTCAACTATGGAGGGTGGATAAGTTGACATTTAAGTACATGATATATAATATATATATATATATTATATATATATATATATATATATTATATATATATATATGATATATATATATATATACTATATATCATATATATATCTATATATATATATATATAATATTATAATTTATATAAGATATTATAATATTGTAATTTCGTGGGTGAACTATATAAGAAAGAGATCGTCACTCGGTACCAAGATTTTCAACTATTATTCCAAAGCCATCTTCAGGGCACTGAACCAATTTAAGAGAACAACTTACACAAGAAAGCAATATGAGGTAAAATAACAATAAAGCAAGCCAACAAGCTACTAAGTATGTAAAATATACATTGTTCTAAGCAAAAAACATGCTTAGCGGAATATATGCAGTTACTACAAATCGCAGTACAAAACTATCTGTTTGTAAATTATCTAACAACTCGTAACTTTTTTAAACATTATATTATAGATATATATATATATTATATATATATATATATATATATATGTATATATATATATCATATATATATATACATATATATATATATATATATATATATATATATGTATATATATATATATATATATATATATATATATATATATATATAGATATATATATATATATATATATATATATAATACAATATATATATATATATATTAGATATATATATAATATATAGTATATATATATATAATATATATATATATAATACATATATCTATATATATAGAGATATATATTATATATATATATATGAGATAAATATGATATCCATATATATATATATAATATATATATATATATATATATATATATATATATATATATAATTTAATGCATACATATATACACATATATATATACACAATGTGTTATTCATTCCATCAGCTATAAATGACAGTAACTACCATTGTAAGTCATTTTGGAGCCACCCAGTAGTATCAATAACAAGGTCATATAGATATTATATGTCAAGTAATATGTACAAGTTTTGCATAGCCTCTACGAACGCTCCCCTCAACTGAGTAACAGCTTTTGAATTGCTGTAACAGCCTTGTTTCCCAGCGTCCTTCTCAACTCGTTTAACGACGCTGTTCCTTCGTGGGGTTATTTGATCACCTCGGGAAAGGTCGTTCACAACTCCGCCTCGGATACAAGAAACAAAATTCTCTCTTAACACTTTTTGTAACGTTTTTGTCATTATGCCATCTGTACCTTCATCGTTTTAAACATTACTCTTATGACCAACCTTCGCATAACGCCTTGTAAGTAGAGGACATCAGATCTTGAGATGAGCGAACCACATTTACTAAATTTATTCATCTTAGTGCGATATTACGTCTCATTATCAGGCCTGACTGATACGATTTTGTGCTCAATAAGAGTTAGTCTTGCCAGAGTCTAATTTATGCCTCATATTCTTAACTGTTAAATATTATGTTACGTAATTTGCAATTCGTTATTTGTAACGATATATCAACGCTGGTATGTCGACAGTAATGCTAAAGTAATTCATTTTTATGTTTACTGCTAGAACCCACAATTATCAGAGCGATAGCGATATTTCAAGAGATAATTCCGCGTTAGAAAGACAATAGTTGGACAGTATATATGAGGTTCTATTTCACATAATAAATATAAAACATGAATCTGGCTTCTGAAATTCCTTATTTTATGAGACAAGAGAAGGCTCTTGGCCACACGCGAGAAAACTAATCTCACCTAAATTTAACGTTTATTGTCTCATATATTTAAAAAAGACGCAATTCAGTCACTTTTTAACTTTAATGTCAACTCATCGGAACTAAAAGAAAGAAGGGAGATTTGGTAAAAATATAAAAATTACAAAATAGTGGATGAATACACATGTGCACACACTTACTGAAGAGCACTAGTTCACTACCAGTAATGGCTAAAATTAAATTACAGATTAAACTTTTACAAAGGGGAATTATTATACTGTATACAGGGAAATATATTGTTTTATGGACTAATGCGTAACCCTCAACATGAGATGATTTATAAATAGATGGATGTGAGCCGTGAAATATACTTAAAAGACTAAATTGAATTAGAGCAGCACAAAATTAAATAATGTTCGTAAAACACCTACGTTTTGGAGAATGTTTGCATCCTAAACTATAAAAACTACTTGTACCTAAAATGGGAAACTGTATAATCATCTTTACTTGGAGATTCCAACTTTTAGTGCCACCAAGAAAAAATCGTGACATTTCTGTGAAAAGAACAAACCTTCCCTACAACTCCAACAGCACAAGTTTCGCCTGAAGTCCATAACGGCCACAACATTTGACGTTCCCCTGCATCTATAAATCGAAATACGACGACATTCCTTCCTATCTTATTACTTTCCAGAGAGGGGAGGCCTATTTTCCTGTCTGCTGTCCATTTGAGTCCTTTGAGAGCCAGCGACGGGGAATTAAAAATACCTTCAGGCGTCTCTTCGACTCTCTCAAGCTAAGCAATTGATTGGTCTCCGCTACTGATGAACTTTCCCTCTATTTTGTTTCTCAGTTGAAAGACTTCAGAATGGAAGGAAGTCCGTTTTCTTGGCTTCTTCTCGAAGAGGAAACGTCTGCTCCTCTGTATATGTTTATCCTTATCAAAATATGCCTTATATAATATACTAATTAGTGAGGAAAAAAAGCTCCGAGCTAAAGGACATTACTCTGTGTATCTCTGATATCAAAACAGTAACAAAAACAAAATAAACTTACTTACCCTTATATAATACAAACTTATTCTCTCCATAAGGAAAATACGATGGACTGAATTTACACCTATATATCATCCTTGCGTCAATGCATATAATATACCGATTACCAAACAACTAAGGTGTTCTTGTGTTTACCTTCAGGAAAGCTCAATAAAAGGAAAGATAGAATATTTCATCCTACCAAAACAAAAATAAAATAAGACACGACAACTTCTAGAACCTTATGGAGTGGGGGGTGGGGGCGGCCTTTAATTAGAGGAAAAATAATAGAAAACGAAACGACTTTCCACTGTTGAAGGTCATGGAGGCAATTTAAGGATAAAAGGTATTTCAAAAAGATGCTTCTAATCCTCCTTTCAACTGAGCGTCTTTTGATGCCACATTGAAAGTTCTTTATTGACTGATTGACGAAAAGTTACCTGGCGTCACATCTAACCGATCACATCACTGACGCACTTCTTGTTATATACAGCACGAGAAATCGTCAGAGAGAGAGAGAGAGAGAGAGAGAGAGAGAAAGAGAGAGAGAATTAGAATTCCTAAATTTCGTCACAGAAAACAGTAAATAGTGACTCTATTGGTTTTGCTGACGCAATCCGATAGATAAAGGATGAAGTTGTTTTCTCTTCCAATTTTCATTTCTCATCGTAATAAGGCTAAACATCTCCCATATAAATGGAAACAGAAAGCAAAGAAGTCTTAGGATGCGTCCACAATACTGTTTTACACATCATGAACATGTCGGCAACTTACCACATACATATAACAAACAGACTGGAAACAGGATGACGACCGTACGTAGAGAAAGAATGTTTGGCAATGCTGGATAATAAGTCATTAGTAATTTGTACTCAACTTATTTGTGAAGAATGAATGTTAAGTTGCTGATGTTTGTTTATGACAGGTTTTACTGCAGTGTGGCAACTTGCGAGCAATATACTGGATGTAAGAATGAAGAATGGCGTCCAGTCGTCTCTCTTTTCCATAATGTTTTAGTCTTTTTTTATAGACAAGATACCTATAAAACATGGAACAGTAATACCCTACGATTCTCTCTCACTCCGGATTGTACATAATACATCATCAACCTACCTAAAAAAGGTTCCATCACATGGATGTTTTCTGCTTCTATTTTTCATGCCTCCGTTCAACTTTTTCAGTCACACTGCCTTTTAAAAACGAAGCTCACGTGCCAGGTACATTTTGTTGTTGTTTTGTTCGAAGGTTGCCCAAACAACAGGGACGTAGAGGGAGGGTTAGGTGGGCGTAGGCGCTCTAAATTTGGTTATGCAATGCTATACATGTTCAGGGAGATGCTTCTCTCGTTTTTAGAGAACGTGTTTTTGACTCCAATTGTGATGCTTTGGCTGTGAAACATACACAGTTTAACTAACAGCCAAATTCAGTCAGTCAACAGTCGTCAAAAATAGTGTTATTACACCAAGGGATCTTATTCTCTCAAATGCAAACAACACCTCGAGCAGTCTCAGGTTCTTAGGTCTAGCTTTGACAACTTCCAGATCCATAAACCTTTACCAAAGTTTTTTGCATAACTACTACATAATTTAGCCTAGTCACACTTTCCTAGGAGGTTTATGGATCTGTACCTACTCAAGGACATCCCGGTATTGACTCATTACTGGCCAATCGTGAAATGGCTTAAATGCCAATAATAACTTAAACCTTAAACTTACCTTTATGAATACCAGAGACAGTTTTCATTTTGTGACCTGATTTGCCGTCCCTTCTTGGAAGCTGATTTATGTTTTTGAAAACCCGTCGCTGTGGTATTGGTCTAGGAATTCACTCTCTGTTAGGTTAGGGCACCCTGGGTTTGGACTAAGTTAGGTTATAGCGGAATGCATTGTGTTCAGATACTCTTTTATACTTAAACTATGTATTTTTTTTATAACAAACTCTTGGTACAGTGCAGTTCTTTTCATCATGTGCAAAACTTCTCAAATAATAGCAGTTATCACAATAAAGCAGCACATAGGGAAGGTTTTCATAAACATGCTTTACAAAATGTCAGGGTAAAACATCACGCGATATTAATATGGATTTACTTTCACACAGGGATATATTTGTCATCAGAAACAGTTAGTTTATTGGGACTCGTAGATGTTGCAATCGAAAGTGAACTGCAGTACAGATATGAATTCAATTCTTTGTATCAAAACAGGATGTGACACCCAATTACTGTCCGTCAACTTCTCCGACGATGAAGATGAGGGAAAAAAATTATTGCTAATGATTCAGTCTCCTTTGAAGAAGATTTGGAAGACTTGGAAAAACTGTAAGGCTAGGGCGGCAGACCGAAAACGGAAATTGGGGAAAAAAGTGTGGGTCTTGGCGCTTTGCAGAGATTGGCATTGACTGCAATATTGCTGTACTTTATGCAAACTGCCATTCTGTTTTTGATCTGCGACACAAGATACACCACTGTATAAGAAAAAAAAAATAAACCCAATTAAAATCTGTTTTAATGTTACTAAAATGAAGAAATAGGAATGAGGTCAACTTTTTGTTTAAAACTTCTTAAAATATAAACTATAAAAAAATATTCTAGTTGCAAACAAGGTCCCCTCCTTATATAGCTACTGATACCTATCCAAAATAAGGTTTGTTTATCTAGATTTACATTATTGAATAACAATTACTTTTTTTCATTCAATTACGCTTTCTAGACGAATGATATGTAATTCAGTTGTGACATCGTAAGCCTAAAACTGAGAATCCATTGCATCATATGTAATGATGATTCCCTTAATAAACCTGTCCAGGGCGTGGAAACTAACTTAATGGGTAGTAAAAGACTTAACCACAGGGAAATACTGTAAGGCTATGGAGCTGAATGGTGAAATTCATGAATTGCTTTGTAGGTATTTGTGTCTCGCCAGATTTGATGCAATGTATCACCAAACGTTAAACTGATAAATGAAACTGAGATATAAATAGTTTATTTTAAAAATTGGTTGAAAGAAAAAAATTCCGTCAAGAAAAAGGGAAAATTAATTATTTTCATATTACAATATAACTCTTACACCATAATATTCATTTTTTAAAAACTACATAACTCGTCATTAAAAATAAAGAAACTTTACAACAAATGCTTCGAAAAATGAATTAAACGCAATCCCTTAGAATAGATTGTAAAATACAGTCATCTGTGATATGTTCAAGAGTAATATTTTCTGTCTCGTTATTTTCACAGGGTTCTGATTGCCTTTGAAAGTGAAAGAATATAATCCCTTGATTTGCAAACCAATCATTTTGACGACTGACTTTCATTCAAAACTTTTGATATTGAGACGGGCAAATATCTCTTCTATATCTATCATACACACATATATATCTATAGAAAATTCGTTAAAGAAAATCTTTCATACTTTGTTTTCACAATATTTTTTAGTTTACATTTTAAAATAAGAATATACGAAAATGACCTTTTGAATTTCCTAACAATGTCATTCCTTTTGTTCATTAGTAACTTTATAAGATTTCAATTGGGTGTTTTTTTTTCTTAATACAGTGGTGTATCTTGTGTCGCAGATGTGTGTATTTTCAGAGGTATGACACCTGCGCCAATGAGTTGAAATATAAGCTTCCAACAAACACTTCGTATCTTAAAATACAGAAGATAATAGGAAAAATAGAAAGAAGAGACCGGTTATTAGAAAAGAAAAGAATGGAGAATTAAAAAAGTAAATAAATATAGAAAAAAAACAAACTAGATGAGTAAACAGACGGTGAATTGTTTTAGGGAAAAACAGGCACTGCCTCTTTGCTTGAATTAGACTGAGGTTCCAAATGCACTTTCCTCAGGGATCTGCTGGAAGTTAACAAGATGGCGTCTACTGCTGGGGACAATCTTATCTAAGAGCTTACCCAGTTAAGGTTGAATATCTCTTCATTATCGAAAAACATCTGGTGCTTTCTTTCTTGCCGTCCTCTCCTAAACCCATTTGGTTTCCTTCGTTGTTCACTGAAAATTAACTAATGGGAATTTAGGAATTTGGAAATAGCTGTTTTGATATTTTGCATTACGTAACATCGATTTCAGTTGTACTGAGGGAAACAAGTTTCCAACGTACTATCCTATCAGCTGTCTTCAACATATTCCAAGCAAAAAGCGAGAAATTTCTAGAGAATTGTTTCCAAACAAATAAGATCTTACACAAAAGACTTTGTCCAACCGACAATCCCTCCCAGGTCCCGAGTGGTTGATCTCGGTCGAGATTCGCAGCATCGTTCCAAA
>NC_087214.1:52800070-52870070 GCF_015104395.2 Macrobrachium nipponense
GTAAAGCAAAACTTGTTAGTTAGTCGATATAAAATTACTTATAGATGGAACATACTACAATGGCCATATTCGGTAGAAATACAGATACGACTACACTTAAGAGAGAGAGAGAGAGAGAGAGAGAGAGAGAGAGAGAGAGAGAGAATCACGAAACCAAAGCTATTCCCTAAACTCACAAAGCCATTGGTTCCGAAGAGAGATGATACTCCTTCGACAAAAATAGCCGCTTGAGAGTTAATCTTTCACCACTTCAGAGGACACGTAGGACTTTCCTACCTCCTCCTCCTGCGCCTGCTACTCCTACACCTCCCCCACCACCTCCCTCATTTTCCCTAAGTGACAGTTGTCTCTCCTGACGGCACAAATTAGAATGGAGGAAAGGTTGGGTTCCTTTTTTGGGAAGGCATATATGAACGCACTTGCCCACCTAAAAGGTTGACATGTTTGCCTTTTTATCCAGAATAGTTGAGAGGTTTTTATTTCATTTGCGGGATTAGGTTAGCTTTTGTATCTGAGTTTTATCGATACTCGCAACTAAGGGTGCATTCACACCACAGTAAAACATGTCGTAGACACACGTTGCTAACTTACTGCACACTCATCACAAACATATTGAATACAAGTTAATGACTCACTGGTAGTTCTAACCACTGCTTCGTACGACTATCCAGTAGTGGCGAAAGGTTCGCTCTCCACTCGCGGTCGTCGACTTGTTTTCGACTTCTGTGTGATACATATGAGGTAAGTTGCCACCGTGGGTTCATGATAGGTTGTACCGTAGTGTGGACACGCCATAAGTGGAATATAGGTTGAAATATAAAAAAGATTTTTACTCTTACTTGGAATTCAATTGTTCATTGTATGTATATGCGTATCTACAATGAAATAAAAATTCGTGTATGAACAAGATTAAAAATCAGTGTTGCTTAGTTTCAAATTTTCTATAGCGATTAAAGAAAAAAAAGTAAGGTTTTGTGGTGACGCTCTGAAGAAATACTTCCAGGTAGGCAATGCCATGTAGGTATCTCATTACTATACAGAAGTCTTTCAGGCTTCTAATAACGTCCACTTCTTGCTATTTCTCTTTCATTATTCACAGTTCTTAATGTATTACCTTGTTCTCTTTAATCATGAATATCTTGTTAATTAACAACTGTTATCCTTTGATCCAAGAAAAAAGTCGGAAAAAAACTACACATAGATGAAAGCATGTGATCTTGTAACCAGCGATTCGGATCCTGTCGTCACTTACGAACGTCCCAAGTTTTCATCGTAAGCGTAACTGAAGAGAATGGAGACACGAAAGATCTCAAGCACAGGGCAGTGGAAAGAGCGAGTTGAAGTGGTTGGAGAGCAAAATTTCAGAGAGGAAGAGGAAAAGTGTGTGTTTAGGTGAATAAGCCATTTTATTGGCTCTGAAAACAGTGGCTGGGAGTATGAAAAAGAAATGGCATTTAATGTGGAGAGTTTCTTGTACATTCAGCATATCTATTTTCTAGCATCTTACCTTGCCTTCAATCCCGCTCGCTTTCTTCAGCCTTGCAGTCCAGCACCTAAAACTGTTACTTCCTAGTGCAACTGTGGGAGTTTCTTCCAGTTTCACCGATAGATCTTTGTAGTACTTCATCCCTTTTATTTTCTAGATGTTTGTCTTGGTGTCCAACCACTCCAACACCCTCTCTTCTCTGTCTCAAGTTCCGCTTGGTAGACAGGGCCCAGGTGCTCAGCTTGGCAGCCTAAATTTCATAAAATCAAATCAAATAAAATCTCTAGATTTGTGCTGCTTTCTACTAAGCAAACTTTTGAACTTTTGATCATTAAAACAGTATCACTACATTTCTAAAAAAGTTGTAGCAATCTTAACCTTCCCTTCCATCTCTGACCACATTTCCATTATAAAAGCTATGGGAAGGACAAACAACGCAGGTGAAATATTTAATACTCCACTGTTCACTGCAAATTCATTCCATGCGTCCCCATGTACACTAACTTTGCGTCTACTTAAATGGATCATTTGAGTTAGCTTTTCATATTTAAATGCACCGCTAGAGTGAAGCAAGACCTACCATAGGGTTTATTTTATTACAATGCTGAGCATTAGATCTCGACACGAATATCTGATCTGTGCAACTCCTGCCATTTCTAAAACCAACCTGTTCATCTCTTGGCATTTTATCAATTCATTTTTTTCGTTCTGTTGAAGATAAATGAGCTAAATATTCCATTACAACCAACGCAAATGCATTGTCTCTATAGTTACCACAATACAGTCAGGTCACCTTTCTTAAGTATCTTTGCTTTGAATTCTAGTTCTAGTGATCAGGGTTTGTTTGATCATTCCATAATCTACAAAGATGTCTGGTCTCGGTGGTAATAAGGTATCACTCAGTTTCCTTTCGAATCTCTTCTCCAATGATTCCATCAGAACATGATGTGTCCCATCTAAGTTTCTTTATTAGTGACTCCACCTTAAAAACTGTGAATTCATTCACAAGTATACCTTCAGGTCCTAGTATATCGATTAAATTATCCCCCTCCTGTCTCTTATTCATGGCCTCACAATATTTCACCAAACGTTCTTCTGTTCTGATTACTTTCATTGTTCATAAATTTCTCATGCCTATCACAAGCAGCTGTTCCCTTATCTCTAATTGGTATTTCTCTACAACATTCTGCAGTTCAATATATCATTTCTCTGTTATTTCTGTGGAGTTTAGCCATTGGTGTGTAGCATAGGAAAATACTCAATTTGCATTGTTTAATTAGAATACTGCCTGCAACAAACCTATGGCACGCTGCACTCCAACCTTTTTCTGCATTTAGTTAAGATCACAGTTTCTCCCTCTCTGCAGATCCCACCTGTTGCATCCTTCCATGTGGATTCAGGGTTCTTCTGTTTCTATTTCCTATTTTCAGTGAATCCTTAGCATTTGTTTGCACAGCCACATCACATCTTCATGACAAGTGGGCCATTCCAAATTGTGCCTATCCACTCAAGTGGCAGAATTCCAACAATCAACTTGCAGCTTGGAGTGGAAAAAATGGGATATCGGTGATCAAAACAAATTTACAATTTAGACTTAGAACAGGTGAAATTGATCAAATGTGCCTGCATGTCAACAGTGAGAGCCAAGGAAATTTCCACAACAGGCTAGGGGTCATCAGATTGCTAAATATCTTCTCTAAAAAATGTCCCTTCTTCAAACTCAATGACAATTGGGACACTATTACGCGTCAAGAAGTAATTGCCCAATTTTCTGAAGGCTCTCAAGGTGTTGCAAACAACAGAGGATACTCCCAAACACATGGAAGGAAGCAGAGAGCCGAGATTCAGAAATACGGACTTGAGTTACCATAATACCATAAAAAATTATCAAGATTATCCACGAAGGCATTTTACAGCACAACGAGGTGGAAGTGGAAGAAGAAATAGCCAATTTTCCATTGAGGGTGATCATCATGGCCGTCACAGCTCTTCTTCGGGTGAGGCGTGGCAAAGAAACTCGGCTACTAATTTTGCCGGTTATAAATATGGGCAAACTCAGACAGGTGAAGCAGTAAATCTATCGCGACGTCGCCCTTGTTATAGCTGCGGTGAACTCGGTCATGCTCTATTTCAATGCCAGTTTTATCGTAGGATTAGATGTGACAGGTGTAAGGGGTATGGAGACAAAACAAGATTATCAAGATAGGGAATAGCAATTACTTCCTCCTGTCATGACACGCCAACGATCGACTTACCGTTGAGCATATAAACGCACAATCCCTCTTAGGTAATTTTGATGATGTCGAATTCTTAACAAATAACAGGAATGTTGATATCATGTGTATAAGTGAATCGTGGCTTTTACCTGAAATACATAGCAATTTCATTGAAATCCCCGAGTTCTCTATCTATCGTAGTGATGGGGGGAGAGGTGGGGAGTGTGTATCTATGTTAGACGCCATTTGAGGGTGAAGCTACTGACACCTGAACTCGTGAGACCACGGCATATCGAGGATCTTTGGATGTCAGTTCAATATAATAAATTTCCCTCCTTTATCATAAGCTGTGTATACCGTCATCCCCATGCCCTAAACGAAAGCTATGATTATCTTTGTGATGTGTTTGGATCCATGTGCTTGAGAAACAAACCTCTCTTAATTCTAGGTGACTTCAATGATAACCTCCTCTCCCCAAATAATAGAATATGCAACATTATTAAAATCCTCCACTTGAGCTAATTGGCAACAAAACCAATTCGTATTACAACGACCTCCTCAACTCTCTTGGATCTAATTATTACCAATAGACCTAATTTCGTTGTACATTCCTTGTGACCAGGAACTTTGCTGAGTGGGGGGGCTTGCGTGGGGTGCAATGAAGAATTGAACAATGGTGGTGGGATGATTTATTCATCCCGGTAGGTACTGCCATGCCACTAAGGTCAATTCAGAGCATCCCTGACTAATCCTGGTACTCTGTATCACCTCCTCCTATTTTCACAATTTCTCTCCTTCCTCTGTCCGGATGGATTTTGTTGATGACCTTAGCATGAATTTGGACTTTGCTCTTACTGTTCTCTTGGAGTTGAAGGAGGGTGGAGTGGGACGGCATGCCTCTCCACCCGTAGACTGGAGTACCCAACAAGTGTTCGAGCGAGGGGAAACTTTTATGTCAAAACCCTGCATTCAGTCGGGTCTGATCTCGATGGACTGATGACCTCAAGGTACTGGATGTGGGGTGTATATCTAGGTTGTACCCCTAGGGTGCCCCAGTAAGGGAATTGCATCCTCTAAATGTGGCTCCATGGTGGGTATGGGGAAAACCTAGACGAATTTGCTATATATCATTCTATGAGGAACTTGAAACCCCAAAATCCTGATGACCAATTGCACGGAACCAGACATGGGAAGGGACTATTCAGTCCAGTGTGGTTACACTGGCACCATATACTCCCCATCAAGGGAGAAGAAATTTTGTAGGAAGAAAATCATTAGAAGAATCTGGAGGATGTGTCCCTAATGAGTTTGATAAATATCTAACCATTACATTTGAGGATAAAGTTATGAATATTTTTGAAGTACATAGGGATATGTAAAATGCTGTGGGAGGGAACCTAAGATATTGCCACATGGTAGAAATAAGCTTTTAGTAGAGGACTAGATCAGTAGAAGAAAGTGAGAAATTGAAATCTCTGAGTTTACTGGGAGGAGTTCAGAGTGAATGTAAACCACACGATACCTTCAATCATACCAAAGGAATTATATATGCTCCTCACCTTATGATTCATCCTGAAGAGGAAACTGGAAGATGAACTTAAAGATCAGGGGGTATTGAAGGTGGAAAGACTGAAAAAGAAAGTAAACGGGGCATTGTGTCCTATGCCACAGTTGTTATTAACCTTTAATTCTTTTAAGTTACCAAATTTTATTAAAGCAGCTTGGTACAGATATAAAGTGAAACAGTACGTGCCGAGACCAAGGAGGTGTTTTTACTGTCAGGAATACGGGCATATTATTGGATCCTGTAGATCCAAGTTGCAAGGAAACCCTGCAATTTGTATAAATTGTGGAGAAGTTGAGCATGGTGATTGCCATGCTGAACCAAAATGCATTCAGTGTGGGGAAGCACACCAGTCCTCCTCGAACTCGTGTGATGTTTTCCTTTTTGAGAAAGAAATACAATATACTAGAGTCCTTGAGAAAGTTACTTTTGCAGAAGCCAGAAGAATAGTACTGAACAAATATATAAGACCAGGAGTATCTTTGCAAGTATTGCTGCAAATAGACAACAATTGAGAAGGAGGAAAGTTAATTCAAATACTGCTTCAAATTCATTTAGAACAGGTGGAAAAAACTCAAAAATCCATGTAACAGAAAGTAGCAACAAAAACAACTTGGGTAAAGCTCAAAATAAATGTCTACAACTTCAATAGCATCAGCTTTGGTCTGGTGCACCGGCCTCTTTGGAGGCAGCATCAGCTTTGGCTGGAGCACTGGCCTCTTCGGAGGCAGCATCAGCTTTGGCTGGTGCACCAGCCTCTTCGGAGGCAGCATCAGCTTTGGCTGGAGCACTGGCCTTTTCGGAGGCAGCATCAGCTTTGTCTGGTGCACGGCCTCTTTGGAGGCAGGCATCAGTTTTGGCTGGGGCATCAGCCTCTTTGAGGCAGCTCAGCCTTGGCGATGCATCAACCTCTTTGGAGGCAGCATTCAGCCTTTGGCTGATGCATCAATTACTTTGGAGGCAGCATCAGCTTGGCTGTGATGCAATTCACTAGAAGCAACAGGTTTTGACTGGAGTAGTAATTTGGAATTTACGTCTGTCCTTGCTGATGTGCATGCCGCTGTGGGGAGTCGCCCTCCTTAGCTGATGCAATGGCTTCTTGGGAGCCCTGGAACACCAGCTACGGAGGCAGCAACCAAGAACCAGAAGTTGCTTCCTGTATGCAGGTAGCAATGCCAGTCCCAAAAAGAAAGGAGGCTGAGGGTGGCAGGCAGTCTCCCTCTAAGAAAAAACAAAGTTAGGATTCCCCAAATTCCTGGCAACCATACGAAGACAAAATATCTTCAAAGAGGCCCTATTATCAAGGCCTCTAAACTCAAGTAATTCTTAAATTTTCTTCAGTGGAATTGTCAGGGCCTGAGAGCTAAATGGGAGGAGCTCAAAATGTTAATTTTTTGAGTGTCTCCTGTTTGTATAGCTTTGCAGGAGACTATGCTCAGCAGTGATTTTATTCCTTGCCCTAAAGAATATGTGCTTACCATTCACATCTAAATCAAAACAATAGAAACCGGGGTGGAGCAATGTTATATGTTCGCCATGATACTCCACACAAGCATTTCCTGTTAATTCTTCTTTGCAAGCTGTTGCAGTGCAAGTGTTTCTGGCACGTAAATATACAATTTGTTCTGTATATCTTCCACCAAATGTAGCTTTCCCTAGTACTGATTTTTGTAAATCTCATCAGACAGCTTCCTCTGCCTTTCATCATCCTAGGTGATATGAATGAAGAAATCCTTTATGGGGGGATTTAATTACTAATGAGAGAGGAAAACTGCCTGTCATCCATTATTGAAAGTGAAAAGTGTGGTGTTCTAAACACTGGAGAACCCACCCATTTCATGTACAGACCGGTACTTTAACAGCCAAATAGACTTGTCAATATGTAGTGCCGATGCCATTATGGACTTTAATTGGCGAGTGAGTGATCGATGATAGGTATAGTAGTGATCACTTTCCAATTGTTTTAAGCACTGGATCAAGTCCTCCATGTTCAAGATTACCCCGTTGGAGTGTAAAAAGAGCTGACTGGGCAAATTTTGAAGAGCATAGTTCAATCGAAGCTACAGCAGATGAATTTGGATGCATTGTTGAGGATGCTATGGAATTGTTAATTACTACTTTATTTGCAGCTGGACTTCAGTCAATTCCAAGAACATCAGGTCTATTTATGCGCCCGACCAGTCCATGGTGGTCAAAGAAATGCCATGAAACCCATAGAACTATGAGATCTTGGTTACTAGGTATAAAAGACGGAAATGTAACTATTATCTGGTAGAATTTCGTAAGGCTAGGGCAAAGTTTAGGTTGAAATTAAAAATGCACGAAGAAAATCTTGGATAAACTTCATTTCTTCCATAAATTGCAAAACTCCCATCACATTAGTGTGGAAGAAGATAAGGAAAATAGCAGGAAAGTTTGTACCTAGCCAACCACCTGTGTTAAAAAAATAAATGGCATAAATGTAGGAGATCCAAAAGTAGTGTCAAATGAGTTTGCCCTACATTTTGCTAAAATATCTAAAAAAGATAATGAGAAAACCGTATGCAAACAGCAGAAAAGCAAATGGAACAGCATTATCTTGATTTCACAACAAATAAAGAGGAGTCATATAAATATTCATTTACTATGAGAGAATTTGAATGGGCTCTCTCAAAGTGTAAAGAATCTGCTCCTGGTCCTGATGAAATTTCATATTCTATGATCAAGCATGCTGCTCAGAATACTAAAAGATTTATCCTCAGTATAATAAACAGAATTTATAAAGAAACATTACTACCCTTTATGTTGGGAACTAGCAAGAGTCCTTCCTTTTGTCAAGCCTGGAAAGGATAGTTCTTTCGTAGGAAATTATCGTCCAATTGCCCTAACATCTTGTTTGTGTAAACTAATGGAGAAAATGGTGAATGCGCGTTTAGTGTGGTATTTAGAGCGAGGAAACTTTTTCTCTCCGGCCCAATGTGGTTTCCGCAGTATGCGATCCACTGTTGATATCTTGGTTAGAATGGAGTCTGCAATATGTGAAGCCTTTGCCTCTAAGCACCACTTTATCACGGTTTTCTTCGACTTGGAAAAAAGGTATGATACTACGTGGCGGTATGGAATTTCTGAAAGTAGTCCATGAATATGGTTAAGAGGAGAATTAGCTATTTTTTATCAAGCTATTCTTAAAAAATCGTTATTTTCAAGTACAAAGTAGGAGCAGTTCTGTCTGAAGTCTGTAAACAAGAAGAAGGTGTTCCTCAGGGCAGTGTGTTAAGTGTAACACTTTTGCTCTAGCAATTAATGACATAGTAAAGCAAATACCTGATGATGTTATGCACACACTCTTTGTGGATGACTTTCTTTATCTTTTGCAGCTGCACGTATGTCAGTAGCAGAACGTCATCTACAAATAGTAATAAATAAGGTAGTGAAATGGGCTGAAGTGCATGGTTTCAGATTTTCTTCATCAAAGACTGTAGCCATGCATTTCTGTAGAATTAGAGGGATACAGCAGATCCAGATTATATGTAAATGGCCAGAGAATATCTTGTGTCAACGAAACAAGGTTTTTAGGAATGATTTTTGATACTCGGTTGACCTGGCTTCCCCATATCCTAAATCTCAGGGCTAAGTGCAGAAAATCCTTGGATATCTTGAAAGTTTTGGTCAAGTACATCTTGGGAGCAGATAGACTCCAGTTATTGAGATTGTATAAAGCCTTGGTTTTATCAAAATTAACATATGGATGTGAAGTTTACACCTCGGCTACCCCAAGTCGCCTCAAGATTTTAGACTCCATTCACCATACTGGAATTAGGATTGCTACTGGAGCTTTTAGGACTTCCCCTATAGAGAGTATGTTAGTAGATGCTGGGGGAAATGCCCCTAGCCTTACATTACCAGACTCTTCTGGCTCGAAGCTGGTTCAGATTCCAAAGACTTCCAGGATCCCTAGTATGCCAGTCGCTAAGAAATGGAAGATTTGATAGCTTTTATGAAAGTCATCCAAAAGATGCCACGTCCATATGCCTTCAGACTGAAATCAACCTCCAAGACCTGAATCAACCCTCCAAGACCAAATGAACATCAAAGTACTACCGGTCAAGGCATCTGTAACTCCCCCTTGGAAATTCCCAGCAGTAGAGTTTTGTAACTACTTCAATCAACCAAAAAACGAATGTCTCTGATAAAATATTACGTTTATACCTTTTAGATCATATGTCACAACATGACAATTTATCCCAGTTTTTACTGATGGATCCAAAACCAGTGCAGGCGCTGGTTTTGGCATAGTTTTTCCGTCCTTTGAGCGTAGTGGAAGGCTTTCAAGTAATGCATCTGCATTTACTGCAGAAATTATATGGAATTTTAAATACTGTCAAAGAAGTTTTAAAAAGTAATGATAAGAATTTTATTGTGTACTGTGACTCTAGAAGCGCTCTAGAGTCACTGAAAGATTTTTATTCCAAACATCCAGTAGTTTTAAGTATTCTGGAATGGTTATTTTTAGCTAAGCGGAGGGGTTTTAATATTGAATTTTGTTGGGTTCCAGCACACGTTGGAATATCTGGAAATGAACGCGCTGATGCAATTGCCAAGGAGGCTGTTTCTCGTATTGAGCCCAGATCATTAAGCTGCCGTGCAGAGATTTATATACTCCAATTAGAGAGAAGATAAAGTACTTGGACAAAATATTTGGTCAAATATAACTACAAATGTAAAAAAAAATGAGAACAATTGCACCTGCAATCAATCCTTGGCAGTACGATTTTATGCCAGAAGGTTTGAAACGGCTCTGTGCCGCCTGCGTATTGGACATACTAGGCTGACACATCCTACTTGATGAGTCGTGATCACGAAACCATACTGTGAGGATTGCCTAGTCCACTGACTGTTATGCACTTGCTGGTTGAGTGCCCCAGTTTGGTGGAACAGCGCAATCAATATCTATACTATGGGAAGGAGAATAATGTTTTTAAGTTATCAAAAATTTTAGGAGCAAATGGGATTTTTTAACTGACTGGCTTGTTTGGATTTCTTTTTAACTCTGGTATTTTAGATAAAACTGTAATGCTTGTGTGCGCCTTGCTTTTATTCTTATTGAAATTGTGTGGAGTATGCGAGTGTGCATGTACGTATGTTTATGGTATGTATGTATGTGTGTGTGTATATGTATGTATGTATGTATGTAATAATTTTTTATATAATTTATTTTTATATTTATTTGATAATTGCCAGTATCTTTTATCATATTTTAAAATAATTCTGTTAAATATTATTATTAAAATTTATAGGGTCTTTTTATATATAGTTCGGCATCAATGACCTAGTTGTACGATGCTGATTAAATAGTATCAATCAATCAATCAATCAATCGTTTGTACATTCTGATGTCTTGCCTGCTCAGTTGGTGATCATGAACTTTAACTACAAATATAAATATCAGAAAAGAAAAGCGCCCTCCAAACTGTTAAGACATTTCGTTGTCTCAAGAATTATTCGCAGAATTACCTCTGTGAACTTCTCTTAAATGACTGCTGTTCCTTAAATACAATTTTATTTACTGATGATGTACACTATCAGGTCATATTTTAACGTTACTTTTGTGAAATGTTTGGACGTCTGTCTCCTTTTATTACAAGAAGGTAATGAGACACCCGCCTGCTCCTTGGATCGACACCGAAATTAAAGATGCAATGAGATCTAGAGACAATATACTAAAGGAACTTAAAATAAATAGACAAAACCTAAATGTGAAGTAGTTACAAAAGGGAAAGAAACACGTTAAGACAATGCTGTCTAATAAGAAGAAAAAAAAAACTATTATAAGGAAGAATTCTCCAATGTAAGGGTAATATGAGGGGAACATGGAATGTCATCATCAATAAAAAATACCTCCGAACAAAAAGTCTCCTCCTGGGGGATCACTTGAAACCACAGAGATTGATGCTCAGAAGAGAGCAGATGATTTTAATCAATATTTTGCCAATATAGGAAGGGGAAACGTACGCCAGATCACAAGAAAATATCTGCAATAACAATCAACTCCATTATGATCAGCCTCTACATCATTATAAATTCCGACCTCAGCCAGTTGATATGGACACTGATCTTGTAATAAAACATCTGAAACCAAAAAACTCTTGTGGTTCTGACGGAATTCCGTTTCGATTTTTATGACTCTCTGCCCGTTACAATATTCTACATTCTTGTTATTGTCAACACCTCAATTGTTACAGGTATCTACCCGACCTTTGGAAACATCCTTACGTAGTTCCCGTTACAAAAGTGGAGACACTGAAAACGTTGGAAATTATAGACTAATATCTCTGTTACCCGTCATCTCAAAAATACTCGAGAAAATAATTGCCATTCAACTGATGTCTTACCTTGACTCAAATAATTTACTAGTTAACGAGCCAACATGGTTTTAGACCCAATCTTTCAACAGAAACTGCGCTACTTACAGTACCAATAAAATATATGAAAATATAGAAAATAAGAAATTCTCTCCTGTTATTATTGGATCTATCCAAAGCGTTTGACAGCGTTAATCAAGCAGATCAATAAATAAATTAGCTTAAAGTCAATGTCGACTCTTTTTGGTTCGAAAAATTATGTGAGCAATCGCTTCCAATCTGTTCATGTTGATTCAATTCTATCCTCTCCTGAGGAGATATCTTTTGGTGTACCCCGGGGGCCCCAGGGGTCGATTTGGGGGAGGCCCATTGCTGTTTTTGATCTATATCAATGATCTACCACAACATATACGGGGATGGAGGACTTCTTGTTATTTATGCTGACGATACACAGATTTTGCTGACTGGGGACTTGAAAAAGCTCGATGATTTGATAAAGAGAGGCGAAAAATATATTGACTATTGCAAAATATTATTTTAATAGTAACGGCCTATTACTAAACGAAGGCAAGACCCAGGTCATTTTCTTTGGATCAAGACAGGTATATTCTTCTCGCAATCCCCGTAGAACACGAACATAAAATTCAGTAATGTGGACACTTGTTCCGTCACACACAGTTAAAAACCTGGGAGTTTTCATGGATTGTAGCATGACTTTTAATGCACATATTGACGAACTACGCAAAAAAGTTAACTGGCATCCTGTTATATCTTAACAGAGTGAGTGATAGATTTGAGCTAGACTGTCGAGTCATGGTGGTTTACAGTCGTTGGTGCTGAGTGTCCTGAACCTACTGCTTGCGGGGTCTCGGGGTTCGACCAATAAAACCCAGTTGGAAAGGGTCAAGAAAATACAAAATTTTGCCACAAAGGTCGCCGTTGGAAGTGCCCGAAAACTTGACCATGTTACTCCAATATTTGAAAAACTGAATTGGCTACGAATGGAGCAGAAGTACTTTTACGATATATGCCTCTTGATTTACAAAATCAGAAATAAACTTCTGCCAGAATGGCTCTTTTCCTTGCCAACGGTAGGCCAGACTCGTACTGAGAACATTAACACGAGGCACCAGGACCACTTATCTGTTTCGAGAACTTTCACCGATACGGGAGCGAGGCGTCTATAAAGTGTTTGTGGTCCCGTGGTTCTGGAACCGTCTGCCTGCTGGTATCAAGCAGCGCGAAAAACCATATCATCTTTTAAATCTCATTTGATGGCACACTTACTCCGAAAATGAGAAACTCTTCATTTTTAACCTAGGTTCTCATCACTGTCATAAGTTTTAGGAGCTTTAGAAGTATTCTCTTCTATACCGAATAAAGGTTGTGAAATTTTATCTTTGGTTGTAAACTCTGTTTACTTTACCTTTTATGAGAATTAGCTAATTTATTATTTTACTGATTTGAAAGATTTCACTTGATTGGTTTTAAGGATCGGTCTTCATTTTATGCCTATATCATATATGTTGTTATTTTACTGCATTTCTGTTGCATAGAGTCGAAAAAACTTTTATTGCATTTCCGTTTTTATTGATAGAGATATTGTATTGCAATATGCCACCTGTATACTAGTTGCAAGTCCTGTGATAATGAGTACTGTTTATTATGTAAAAACTTTATAAAAACTATGAATAGACTGTGTTACTCAAGAAAGAGTAAAATTATGTAATAGCCATTTTTAATGGAATAAAGAATTTGACATTTGACTTTGACACACTCTCTCTCTCTCTCTCTCTCTCTCTCTCTCTCCTCTCTCTCTCTCTCTCTCTCTCTCTTAGAACTGATAAAGTAGAAGAAATGCACGACTGCACGAGGTCAGGTGTAAAAAAAAAAAATATTTCTGTTTGCGAACAAATATTTCTTGATTTCGTCTTTTACATTTTGGTTTTTTGGATTAAAGATAGAATAAACTTTTGTAATTGCAAAACTGCAAAGTCTTATTAAAATCAATGATTAATTAGATTAAGTGACGAACTCGTTAGCTAAACATACATCGATACTGTTGTACTCGAGTGGTTACGAAAATTTATAAATGGTAATTTTTTTCCACAGTTAAATATATATCATAAATCAATAATTTAATAATGCTCTCAGTTACTAGAAATTATTTAAAAATCATGATTTCTCTTTCGCCTTTTTTTATATGTTAACTCGTCGGTATACCAATGTAATATCAGTAAAAAAAAGTCTAAGAAAACCGATGATCACTTTCACTCCCTTCCTTCAAGTGTCACCATCAGCTGGGATGGGAGACATCAGCAGGTTTATTTATCACCAGAAGATTAATTGAGTGAGAACCTATTTTTGTGAACAATGAAATTTCTAGGAATTCTTTACCTCGTATTTTAGTGAAATGTTTATCTTGAGGCCGCGAGAGTAAAATTGAAAATATTGTTGAAGTTTATGACAGATTGAAAGAGCAAGAAATCTTCATGAGAGGGACTGATTTCTCTGTTGTTGTGTTCCAGAAGTGAATCGAATGTATATCTCACATTCTCTCAACTCTAAACTGAAAAAATACTGCGTCTCTTTTCCATTCCTCCAATACACAGAAAATTCTGGAACCAGTTCTGTAGCGCGAAGCGTCTTTTCTATCTTTTATGCAGCTTGGCCAGTTTCCATTTATCGGGTTCTTCTTCTATTGAAGAATGATGTTGCTGCCTGGCGCTTTGGATCACGTGATCCCTTTGGTTGTTCAAGTTCCCTGAAAGTGAATAAGTGCTTGAATAAAAAAGTATTGTATTATATTACCTGCAAGGTGGTGGGATTTCCATCATTTATGATTGGATCTATTTATCAGGTCTGCGAAGTTTTTTGTCAATTGTCATTAAGTATTCATTTCTGTTTTTCTATTTGTTCCTTTTTAATTCACTTCCAGTTTTCAGTCTAATCAAAAAACTATCTTACACATTCTGAGATTTACAAATTAATTAATGTTTGGTATTTGTGATTCATGCTTCGCCTCTATCACTGTCCCTGATACAGCGGAATAATCAGTACTTTTATCCGTTCCTTTAGAACCATTCCCTCATTCAGATATACCTTACACACTCCAGTTAGCCTCTCAGAGACGCAGTCACCACCGCCTTCCTTCAGCATCTCACTTGTAATCCCATCACTTTTCTGTGCTTCAACAGCCTTGTAACTGCTCTCCTGACACACTTAACGATGAATTTCATAAATACTCAGATGCATTAGTCCTTTACCTCTTGTGTCAATCATACTGACTTCTCTTCCATCCTGTTCAGTCAACAGGTATTCGAATTACTCACTCCATCGACAGATGTCTGTATTCTTTTCAAAAGCATCTCTATAGTTTCTTCCTACATTCCAGATCAATTATTATTCCACTTCTTTACAAATGACCTCCCTCCACTAATAATTTATTTCATTAGTTTATGTTGGTACTCAGATTCATAATCAACTTTTCAATATACCTTAAGTTTTTATCTGTTACTTTCTTCTTAATAGTATTATTGACCCCCCTTGTTCGTCCCCGGATATTTCTGCATGGGACATTTTGACGAAAGGACACATATAAGGACGTTTCCATTGAGACATTTCGTCCGCTCGACAAACAGGGTTAGGCTAAAATGAAAAACCAAATATCACTTAATATTTCTATCCAAGTGACAATATTAGTTTGCAATAGTAAAACAAGTCTTTACAAGGGACGAGAACCAAAGGTGAAAGAATATCAGATGATGGATGTAATTGTCGATTTACCCTGATGAAGAATGAAAATGTCTTAGTGTGTCTCATCTTTGTAAGTCGAGGATCGTTTTCCATAACAAGATGATACTAATGGAACAGAGTTGAAGTCCACAGTTGAAAGATTATGCAATCCACTACAAATTCGTTTGGAAAGTTATGCATTTCACTTTGAAGCTTTTACCCGCCTCCTGAGTAATCAGGTGTCCATTTTCAAAGAAGAAAAAAGAAAATAATAGATTCTCTCGCCTGAAAATCCGATTCGCTCTAACGAAAGAAATATAATCCAGGATTTATGCATAGAATATTTTGATGAAATGAACTATTCAGATTAACATTTTTTCTGTAGCAGTAATTGCCATAGTCTTTTAGAGGCATCCTTTAATATAATTATTTAGCAATAACAGTAATATATTACAGTATTTAGTTGTAAGAAAAAATATAATTATATCTCGATTAGCTATGCGCTTTGATGAAGTAGTGCAAGTAAAGAATTGTGACTTCAAAAATGAAACATAATCAAATATATCCAATGATAATATTGGGTCGAAATTAATTTAGTAGTAAACTAAGCTTGCTTATCATGCCACTGTCTTTCAGAAAATTAAGAGAGTAATTTGAATATAAATCAAGATATCACTTGATAAATGGAATGACATATTTCCTTTGGCTCATTGTTTGTTTGGAGAATATAAGTCTACGTGTCTTCTCTTAGCAGAAGCAGGGCACGTTTAAGAATAACACGAGGTAAAGGAGAGTTGCATATTGACCTTCTTATATAATTACTCTGTTTCATTCGTATCAACCCTCAGACATTGTTTTTGGTGCACTGTAAGTTTCATTCCCTTTTTTGCCCTCGTCCTAAAACGAGGATAAACGGGAACAACAACCTTAAAAAAATGTGATAGATTACAGAGAGTCAAAGGGAAGGATTAACAAGATGGCGTCTATCACTGAAGGAGGTGCAACTCCAAGCTAATCTAGTTAAGAGCGAAAATCAAATACCAGAAATCGCGAGATATTTTTTGTAAGACTTCCTCCTAATCACCAGTGGTCTTTATTCGTTTCTTTGATGCGGAAGACTCGAATGTTATTGTTTTAATCTCGAGAGAATTGTATTTTGTCTTAGTATTTAATATGTGTTTCGTATCAAAGGTTATGTTGTCAATCAAGGAAAATGCTACGTTTTTTTCTCTAAAGGAACCATGCGGCTTCTCAACGACGGATTTCCTACTAGTATTATCTCCCTCACAACTTCACTGTGTATAAATATTCTTATTAGGCCTCAATAAGATGGGATGGCTTAGATTCCAGATTCTGGGATCTAAACAATCCTGTCTTACTGAAGCTTAACACGAAATGTAATAATATACATTCTCTCTCTCTCTCTCTCTCTCTCTCTCTCTCTCTCTCTCTCTCTCTCTCTCTCTCTCTCTCTCTCTCTATAATATATATATATATATATATATATATATATATATATATATATATATATATATATATATATATATACATTTGTGTGTGTGTGTGTGTAAATCTCTCTCCTGAACGCAACTCTCGTAGCAGTGTTTCATTGGCAAGACTTTCCCCCATTCCAGTGGTAGAGTACGTGACATATGGAAACGCACCGCTGTCTTCGTTTGTTTTCGTGTCTTCCTAATATCCCCTATAATTCGTGGCATTGGTCACTTTAAAAATACCGGGCTATCGGAGTGCCAAAAATGGGTTTTTTTTTGCAAGACTTATCACATGTAAAAGGACACTTTATGTAAAGTAGAAAATTTACAGACATTATTTTGGAGAGTACGTTTTACTTTATAATTCACAACATTTGAGATTATTCTATTAGCATACTTAAAGCCTTCTCAAAGTTTCTTTTTAACTTATTATATTATTTATTATTCTATCTTTCCATTTGTTGTTCTATTTTCATTAAAGTTTGCTTAACTATCTGCATCTCCTTTGTCTCTTATTCAATGAGTGAGAGTCCAGCCTTTATTATTACCAGAGGGTTTGTGATAATTCATAATCATAGTGCTCTTACATATGTAATTTTGAGTAAATTCTGTAGGCTTGAGTGCTGTATATTCCTGTGCAAGTAATGTAGCGTTGCATTCTTTTAAAACCTAGCGCCGCTTTCCTTAATTCTACGAAAAATATTAGGTAAAATAACTGTTATGGCAGCATGAACAACACATTTGTGTCTGGAAAAGAAAGAAACAATTATTGCGCTCGTTCCTGTCTCTAAAATCCCTAATTGAGCAGCTTTTTTAAATAGATGCCATCGTCCCTGTTATCTCCTCCAGAACAGAGAGGCTCGCGCGACTTCAGTATTTCCGTGACCTCCCTGATGACGTCATATAGTGAGTGATGTCTTGGGTCATTTCCGGCACCGGATGTTTACAACTGCAGAAAGAATCCGACAGCAGAGAGATTAAGCGGTCCCATTCCAAGGTCCCCGATGCCTATTTGCTTAATAGAAGAGAGAGTCGATGATAAAGAATCCAGGTTTTAGGAAATGCACTTTTAGTATATATATATATATATATATATATATATATATACTATATATATATATATATTATTATATATTATATATATATATTATATATTATATTATATATATGATATATATAAATATTATAATATATATATATATACATAGATATATATTATATATGATATATTATATATATAGTTATTATATTATATATACTATTATATATTATATTATTTATATTATCCTATATATTTATATATTTATATATTATTTTACATTATTATTATATTTATATATTATATATTATATAGATATATTATATTATTTATATTATCTATTATATATTTATATTATTATTATATATTATTATTATTATATATATATTATATATTATTATATTATATATTATTATATTATATACTATATATTTATATATATATATATATATATGAGTATGTATAATTTTTTCACCTAGTATATGATTATGGTATATATGTGGTGGTTGTTGCAACAGTAGTTAGTGTTCATACTCGTCTATTGTTACGGCTATAATAATAATAATAATGAATCATCCCATATTTATTTTCGTCATATGAATAATATAATCAATGAATAAAAAATTATAAATAGCGGGAATGTAAACGAGACAATGCAATCATTGACTGCAACATCCTCTAAGGCAACTACAATTTCAACATCAAAGGGAATCATTCTCATCACAGCGGTCCCCTACATAATCAATAACATATGAATTTTCCTCAGGCCTCTGGTATGATTACAGCAGCTACAGCGTAACATTTACAGCCATAGGGAAACGATACATAATGAAATTTCTGTGGTACAGAAAAGCGGACTTGGATGACTTGGACCAAAGGTTTTTCTTCGGGAACAACTATGAGGGCGAAGAAAATGGCGGAATCTTTATAATGTTTACATCTGCACCAAATCGATGTTTTCATCATAACCCGGTCATTGTTATTTACGTAAACCTTGTCACGTAGTATAAGCAGACGACCAGATCCCGAAACCAAACCGTAGCAGAGGTAATAATGTTAATTGCTGACCAGTCTTGGTATATAACTTTTAACGGATCCCAAAATACAACCTTCTCCGAGGTACCGATGGTGATGGTTCATAATGAAAAGGCAGACTAGTTATTGAATAGTTCCTGGAGTAAACATGATAATACTTTGCAGAAACAGAGTTAAAGAAAAAGCGAAAAACTGTTGCAAAAAGAACTAACCACTCTGCTGTAAATCTCTTTTAATGACTCAATTAATGTTCCTTAATGTTCTCTCAGTGGCAGGTTCATATATTGCGAACTGTAGATCCCTTTATGAATCATTTTCACAGTCAGGAATTATTATAGTTTTTTTTAAATTTACTTTTTAAAGGAATATTTCCATGCACTTTTGACTCATGGAATGAAAACGACCTTTTTTATTATAATACCCTCAGTGTCATCTTAGCTTGTCGATTTCTTCACACACTTTGCATACGCCTGTCACTACAATCACTGAGACCCAAATTGAAGAATATGAAGCAATACTGACGCCCTTAGCAGGATTCGAACCCGTATCCGGAGTATCAGGAGGTTACGTTGCCCACCCGACCACCAAGTGGGTAACTTGCTACTGAGGTTAGAATGACTGGATTCAGTTGCCTCTGGATTATGAAGTGATCAAAAGCATGTGCTAAGATTGAAAACTAAATTCATGTAGAAATCTGAAGTTCTGAATGTGGCTCATAATGGTATACTAGAGGGTACAGATAATATTATTTCGTATAAAGTTGATCAATAATGATGTTAGATATTAAGATAGAGACTGAAAGTATCACTGGTATATGCTTTAACTCATTCGTCATAAATATAGTTTCATAGATATATCCTTTTCTTCCCTTGGTCTTTATGTAGCCTGCCGTAATTAATGTCAGTTTTGTCCAAATATCGTGCTATCATTTTTATATTTTGCTCTTCACTGAGACCGAAGCCTTTAATTAAAATTATTTGGTACTGCTTGGAATATTTCTGCCTTTATATATAATTAATCAGTCTTCGATAATGGTCCTGTAATTAATTAACCTAGAAAAGAGAGAGAGAGAGAGAGAGAGAGAGAGAGAGAGAGAGAGAGAGAGAGAGAGAGAGAGAGAGAGCCAGCCAGCCGGTGGGGGGTCTTACAGACTTTAAAACCAGTACTTATATTTTCTAGAATGCGAAACAGGATCACGATTGATGTGAATAAACAAATCTCTTCAATTCCTTGGAGGTGAGGCACTTTTCTAAGCAAGTTCATTAGTAAGCTTCACACTTTGTCAAATCTTCTCACAACGAGAATTCCTGATGAAGCTCCCGAGTCACTTTGGGAAGTTCTGTAAGACACGGAAATGAACACTTTTGGGACTTTATAAATCTTCGTTTCTCAATTATGCGCTCGTCTTTGTGACTTTGTAAATTCTTTCTCTCTCTCTCTCTCTCTCTCTCTCTCTCTCGCTATGTACTATGTACTATATATATAATATTTATTTATATATATATATATATATATATATATATATATATATATAATATATATATATATATATATAAATACGTAAATACATATATATACCATATATAGTATATACGTATATGTATATACATATATATATATATATATATATATATATAATATATATATATATATATATATATATATATGTGTGTGTGTGTGTGTGTATGCACATATACGTATGTGTGTGCACGGTAATCATTATGTATTCCCTTTGTAACGCTTGACAGCTCTGTGCAATTTATTACCGTTTATGCAAATGGAATTTTTATTTAGCTCCAATTATTCCGTCAGTCTGGCAATTCGTGTAATGGGCGTTGCATAAGTTTTGATGTTGATGATTAAAGCTTCCCTTTAATGTGCCGCTTATTAAGACAAGTCACCTGGAGTTTAAGATTTTAATTACTGAGTGTTACGTTTATGATAATGTTCAAGAAACAATAACTTGTGAACACTCATTTTATAATCCGTTGAAGGTATGAACTAGATTCATTTGTATTTAATCTGTTTTTGCACTTTATACATCAGAAAAAGTCCACCTTTGTGTTGAGGGATTTTACTGTACAAAGTTTACAAAGGCTGTAACTAAATGAAAACTCTTTCTGTGATTTATGAAGTAAAATTTTTAACTATTCAAAAGATTTAATTGAAGTGAATCTCATATCACCTCTGATTACGAGCATTTATTGCTTTTTTTTGAAGGACTTATTTTTTAGGAACTTAGGCAACGTTGTCTAAATTATAAACTGAAAGACAAGTATGGTTTTCATAGAGCGCAGTTTCAAATCTTACCATAATCATGAACTATAAGTGTATGAAAAACTTTTCTCAGGGAAAACCGCATGACTAGGTCTTCATTAGGTAATTAAGGATGGCCAAAGTGAATTTATTTATTTCACATAAAAAAAATGCATGGGTGTTTTGGTAATGAATCGAATCACAGATAAATCGGTGGGCAAATTAAGAACTGGGTAAGGTAATTATAATTCCTGATGGAGTTTAAGCTGGTAATGGACAATTTTATTTTCTGTTTACTTATACCGAAGTTGTTTGTTGATGTGAGTACTTTTCTAACTGCACCCTCGACTATAATACAGTGTAGTTGAGCATCGTTGTGTGTGCTTAGTTTCTGGATAGGTAATCGCTAAGAGAGAGAGAGAGAGAGAGAGAGAGAGAGAAGAGAGAGAGAGAGAGAAGAGAACGTATACAGCTGTCACGACAGTTTTTCTCCTAATGTAGCACAGGAGTTTATTGCATGTAGACTATCTTCTTTTTTATCCAGGGGAATAAAATATATTAGATACCTTTCGTATTATATGTATTAAGATTCATTCTAAGGTTTTGCATCTCCTAAGCAGCGATAAATATTCATGCATCTATCAATCAACCCATAGGATAAAACCAAAGTACTCCGAGGAACGTAATTTCTCTCTCTCTCTCTCTCTCTCTCTCTCTCATTTTTTTCTTCCTGGTCTCCGGTTAACACGAACCCAGCATTCATGAATTCAGATTTTTGTCTCTTGGACCCACCAAAATTTAAAATCTCCACAGGTACAGAGTTCTGTCTCTCGTTGCTGAGCTGAATGTTCCAAGCGACAGTTTTCCTTTTTGTTTTTTGTTTTTTTATCATAAAACGGAAAACAGATACGGTTCCTCTTCCCCGTCTTACAGTTAAAAGGAAGGAGTTAATGCGTCCACTACTATCCCAGTGACCACTATTCCAAAGGATTCAGTTTCTCCATTATATTCAACCTACCGTATTTTCGAAAATGGTGTCTGAAATCTCTGGCAAAGTGAAATACTTAACGTATGTCTCATTGTAATTGTAAAGCAGTAATATGATATAGAAAGTAATAACCTGGTCTCTATCTTCACGAATTCCAAATTAAATTCTTGAAGCAACATCAACACCACGAAACAAAAGAGGATCTCTCTGGTGAGAATGTCCTCCATGACTCCCACAGCTTTAAAATCTTTCCTTTTTTCTTCCCGAGTCATAAAGAGAAGCATTGCCAGGGAAGCATATTAACTTCATGCATCAGCGGAATACCGATGCGGGAACGGAAAGGGAAACAAACAAACGTTCTCCTACTCTTTACCCTTGCCCTTTTCTTTCTCTCTCTCCCTCTCTTTTTGTTGCCCTGTATTGTCTCGGATTAAGTTACCACCATCATCCTACATAACTTTCCCAGAGGTCTTGGTACAAATACTCTGCCTGACGAGACAGACAGACGACAGTCTTAAAGTTGTGGTGAGGTTTGCTTCTTTTAGACTATCGCTGGAACAAAAAGGTAAAATCCTATAGCTACACGTGCCATTTCATATAGTATGCTATGTAATCCAGTTATCAAGATCCTTAACTATCATTTCTGTAAAGATAACTTTAAGACAAGGTTATTTCTATCAGAACAAGGGCCAAGGGCATGGTGACCTAATTTCTCCTTCCTAGCCTCTGAGGAAGATGAGGAAAAGACCGGCAAGAAGGAAGTAGGAACTTGACATAAGAAAAAGTGTTAGAACTGTGTCCCTTACAGGAAGGAATGTTATCTCGAGGTGCATCCACACTGCAGTAAAAAAATTATGTACTCGCCTCAGTGGCGTGGTCGGTTTGGTCTTGGCCTGCCACCTCGGTGGCCGCGAGAAATGTGTATTTGTGGTGACAGAAGTTCATTCTCGTCGTGGTTTGGAAGTCACGTAAAGCCGTTGGTCCCGTTCCATGCAACGTAAAAACACCATCCAAACAAACAAAACATGTTGTATACTTATGTTGGCCACTAATCGCATACATATCAAAGACAGGTTGAAAACAAGTCAACGACCATGAGTGGAGAACGAATCTTTTTGCTATTACTGGATAATCTCATAAATCACTGGTTAGGATTGCAGATGAGTCCTTAATTGGTTTCCAGTCTGTTTATAATGTGTGTAAGATAAGTCACCAACGTGTCCCCATGACATGCTATACTGTAACTGGCGTACCCCAATTCATACTTCTTCAAAAAAGTGCATTCCTCTTGACAAGGTGTTTTCTCAAGGGCAGAATTGTGATTATAATATAGAACATTTCAGTGCAAAGATTTTTTTTCGGAAAAATGACACCTCGTCAGATGGACATAATGTCGAAAGGACATTTTCACTGATGGAACATTTCAGTTATCTGACCTTCCATCAACAAGGATATTTTTCAGATTATAGTTTTGGTTTTCAAAATTAAGCTTTTTCCGAAAGCAAATATCACTTTTATTTTATAGTTAATCATTCCTTTGTGCCAAAATTCCTGACATAATTCGTTTAATATTACTCTAATCCGACACCACATCATGATACATTGGCTCTAATAATTTTTCATTTTCCGAAGTCACATTCTATTCTTGTACTACTTCAAACAACGTGGCCACTCAAGGCATATAAATACATTCTTTCTTCACCACTAATTACTTTAATATATTAGGTTTACTGATGGATAGATATAATGAAAGATATCTCTGCTGAGAATATAGAGCTGATCGCCAGCAATTATTATTTGACAAAAAAAAAATGAAAATTTGACTAATTCAGTTCATCGAAATATTTTATTCAAGAATTCTGGGTTATACATCTTTTTTTACAAAGTGTTGTATTTATTTTCTATCATCTTTGTGAATGAAAACATTACTTAGGCAACGGATGGAAGCTTCAGAGAGATTGGCAGAAAATTCAAACCGGATTTGGAATGGAATACATATATAACATTTCAGCAGTAGATTCTCAACCCAACTCCATTCGTATCTTGTTGGGGAAAGCGAGCACAACATCTTATGTGAACTGCTCAGCAAAATGCAAAGGAAAAAGACACTAGAGCATCTTCCCACCTTCTCAAAGTATAAAGTCAGATTCAGCCTGAGTCAGTAATCTTTCAGCTTTGTTATTCGTCCATTTTTTACGACTTGTTTTAACGTAACAAACTGATAATGTCACTTGAATAGATATATTAAGTCATATTTTGTTTTTATTCCTAACTACTTAATTGACCTACGTCTGTTGAAAAGAGGAAATCTGCAATGTAAAGTCTCTAAGCTAAATGTCGTTTTGACGGAATGCCTGAGGATGACGTCATGTCTTTCAAAAATACAAGGGGTGACTTAAGTATACTAAGAAAGGATAGAAAATCTGACTAATTATGTAATAGAATTATTGTATTTGTTCTTAAAGGGAGGTCACGCCTGGTACCTAAACATTTGAGCAATGATGGAACTGGAATAGAACATGCAATTAAAGATGTACTATCTTTAAAGAACAGAGATGTGTCGATGGAGTGAGCATTTAGAATAGTTGCTGAATGAAGACGATACGATGGAAGAGAAGCTAGTCTTAATGGTACAAGAGAGAGAGAATTAGTCTGTTGGAGAACGTTGTGAAATTCACTTGTAAAAGTGTGCAAGAAGTCGAGGTACAAACTTAGATCACAGGAAAACGCTGTTAGTCGAGTGGATTACAGGTAAGATGCTAAAGGAGGGTGATGCTTGCTGTGTATTTGAGAGGCTAACTTGGGCGTGTAAGGTATATCAGATTGAGGGAATAATTCTGAAGAAATGAACAGAATAAATAATTGTTCCGTTGTGCTGTGGAAAGGTAACAAAGCCGAATGAATGAATCTGAGAAACGAAATTGATTAGCAAACCAGGGAGAGAGAAAGATGATGTTTTGATTATGAAAGTCAGGACGAAAACTCGAAGTGAATTTGAAAAAAACAATAAACTAGAAATAATTAATGGTGTTATTAAAATATAGAAATGAATACTTAACAATAGCCGACGTAGAGCCTCGCATAGAAATGAATACTGAACAATACCCAATATAGAACTTCCCAGACCTGGTAAATAGGTTCGAATTATAGATGAGGAGATAAAACATTGCAGGGTGAATATTCCACGCAGGGAATTATACAGGAAAGTATCCCTGAATAACTTTGCCATTTTAATAAAGAGATCAAGTGATGTCCTGTTCAAATCACTTTATTCTAAATATACATATCATATTCATAATATGTACATTTTTAAAAGTGTCATTATGTGTGTTCAGATATAAACTAATAACTGCTTCTGATATACGTTTTATGGAGACAGTACAATTCTTCCCTAGTTACCCAACTCTCTTTTTGGGAAGTTTTTATGACAACTGATGACAAAGTACAAGCCAATATCACTTTCTTTTATTACTTTTTCTCCCATAGGTCTTAGTCCCCTTTGTCATTAATATTTGTGAGCAATAGATACCAAATATATCTCGAGAGTTTCCATCGATGTTCAAGTAGCGCCATCTTCCTTCCACCTTTTCCTGCTGAGGAATTCCACAAATTCTGTCGTCGAAAGTCATTTTATTTAACGTTGTTACTTTATATAATAATCTGATGTGCGAATCGTGATATAGTTAGATTTCATTGACGTGAAATTTGTAAAGTGTCATAGAATAGAATAGAGAGAGAGAGAGAGAGAGAGAGAGAGAGAGAGAGAGAGAGAGAGAGAGAGAGAGAGAGAGACTTTCATTTTCTCGAATACTATCAGATCGCTGTTTCACATCTAACCGCTGTCTCTTTTAGATAAAACAGGATGAAACCGAATTAGGTGCAGTGGAAAGTTTCTTACAAAACTGGAAACATTTTTCAGATGATTTTTGTAGTTCTGGACCACTTTGTTATATATATAAATCAATTTGAATGAAAAGACTAAAATGCATTCTTGGTATAATATTGAAGAAAGATGCGTTTAAAAATACTTTAAGAGATATTTTCTCATGTTACTGTCTTTCTAGATTATTACTAAGCGAGATATTTCGCAAATTATGAATTAAAATCAGAAGAATGTATTCTTGGCTATTAGTATGACTGACGGCTCAGGGTCAGGTTAGGTTGGGGGCGTCCCCCTACCCCAGTCCCCGATATGTTAGGACGCGGTGTATCAGCTTAGATGAGGTTAGGTTATGGTACCAATAGGAGGTGTCCTTGCGGATATATGATGTTTCTTACGCGTATTCGTGTATTCAACGATGTTTGTGTCGATTATTTTTACCGGGAATCCATTGGCTAAGATGACTGGGTTTTGCCGAGGCAGTGATTTGCCAACGAAATAAAGACTGTCATCATTCGAAAACCAGCGATACTAAAGCAAAAAAAATGTTATGTGTCCTGACGAAATGTTTTAGATCTGTGTTGCAATTGAGAATTTTACTTATTTTCTTGTATGGGACTGAACACTGTTTTATAATATGGTGACTGGTGATGAATGCGCCTAGCTATCTATAAACTTACCTAACATACCTCCCTAACGTTTCAACTTTCGTCTGTACCTACCTGTTACCTGAATTAGTCTTAGTTCATTCTTCTCAGAACCCAACGGCTTTATAGCTTCGCCTCGTAGATACAATTCTCAGTGGTCTAATAGAGGTTATGCCTGGATAAATAGCCATTTTGTGTCGCATGCGTCATCATCTAAACAGCAGACTGTTGATGTTCTGACGACGTTTTCCATTTTCACGGTTCGTGGGATCATCTTTTGTTACGAGAGACAAGTTTCACTGGGGTCTGAGCAGCTGACTCAACCGGTGGAGGATTGATCGAAATGGTTTGATCTGGAAGTTTGGGCCACTGGTTGAATAAGGTCTGAAGCGCTTGTGTGTGTGTGTGTGTGCGTGTTTGTGTCTGAGTCTGTGAAGTGTGTAGTTGTGCATAGTAGTGACTGTCAATACAAGTTGAATTTTAAGTAATAATTATACACAAAATCCCATGATCAAATGAACCACCAGATTGGTAAAGATAAAAAATAATCCCAATAATGTAAATGTAGAAAAAACTAAACTACATATGTCATATATATTTTTCCATTTATTGCAAATGTAATCACAATATTAATAATAGTCCTGTATTTTAAACAAATAACACTTTATTTCTTCACTTTAAACTGTAAACTGACAAAGTTCAAAACTGTAATAAAAGGCAAGGGGCGGTGGGTGTTTGGGGGGGGGGGGGGTGGGCGGCGGTTGTTCAAATTTCTTGTTGTATTAGACAGGGAAAGTGGGTTGTTCACATGGGAGACTATTGCAGCAAAAATCGGTGAGGTAACGAAACTTAGCGGTATTAAACGTTAAGGGGGTACGAAGCCTTCTCATAACTTTCAGTTAAGCAGATAATGTTTCTGAACGATACCGGGGGTACGAAGCCTTCTCATAACTTTCAGTTAAGCAGATAATGTTTCTGAACGATACCGGACTCCCTGTAGAGGGAATAGATATCAGTATCGTAAAGTAAATATTGTTCCTCCTCAAACAGAGAACGTGTGTTTTTACTGATAGCTTAGGAATTCGACGTAATATGGACACCATCTTTTATTTTTATATTGACAAAAATTTACCGAGCGTTCGTAAAACTAATAAATTATGCAGTTCTTATTAATTCTGTAACTAGAATCCTTGGAGTAATTAAGGTACCTCCACATTTTATAATTACTCGTCAGGCACTCTTCGCGCAAACAGCACAAACGGGTTAAATAAGAGAAGTCAACGAGTCTTGGGTAGTCCTGACCAGCGCTTTGGACGATTGTCCTGTATTTGCGAAAGCTTCGTTCCTCAGTTACGGTTTTGTGATGTGGATACGATAAGTTGGCCCGTGTATTTATGAAGTGTTTTTTCTCTATAGTGGAGAAACCTTTATGTAGTAATTTTGTGTTACGGGGAAGATTTTAATAACTTTAACGATGTGTTGTGAAACACTTACGGCGTCTTATAACTAAGGGCACAATAATCTTTAGGCGAGCGATATCATGGAACTTTTCCATAACCTTGGCCAACACAATATCACACCCCCCAGATGCTGAAAGCCTTGCCGAGGATGGGGGGCTTAGGGTTCAGCAGCTGGGCCCCTGATGACTGGTGGAACTACTTTCTCGCTCGGCCTTGGTGCCCAGCTGTTGATCCAACTAAATAAGTTCAGCTCTTTTCCTTTTACTAAAACTTTTCATCCTTCTGCTTCCTCCCCCTATAAGTCCCATAGATCATCGTATAATTTGGATTAATTGTTGTGGATTTTTCCACCTATGTAAAATTTATTAGACATGAAAATAGGAAAAGATATCATAGCTGGGACTGGGTTTATATCCAAAACTAAAATAGTGGGAACTGTGGGTAGGATCATCAACTGCCCGATAATGTTCGGACCTGCGAGATCAGGCGGAACTATTCTTAGAGCTGGGACACGGATTCCAGGGGGGTCTGGTTCTGGGTTAGGACTCTCGGCATTCTATCCGGTTTGCCCATAACATGATTGGGGTGGGGATGATTGTATTCTTGTAATACTCTCAGTCCTATCAAGCGGGTTTGGCCTACACTTGAGCCACTCTAATCATGTTATGCCATCCCCAATGGGGTAGGGTAGGGATGCGGACATTTGGGATTCGGTTCTCACTTGTGCCATTGGTGGCGGAATAAACTCCAAGAAAGGCTGATGATATTTTTTTAAGGTTTTCAAGTTTTAATTTTTTTTTTTTTTTTTTTTTTTTTTTTTTTTTATACTACCCCCTCTAATCTTTATGACAAATAAATATAAGGATTCAAGTACCCCTGGACCTTTGATGCTTTGGCGCAGATGATGACTATGGACAAGGACTTGGACCACCCCAGGAAATTTCAATTAATCAAGAGCACGATGGTAGCTCTACAAAACATTGTGTTGGAAAAACTATCTAAATGTTGAAAAACTTGCGAGTGCTACATGTCGTGGGCATACCACTGCAGTGCGACTATGACATTATTTTGACAACCTTCCGTTCCTTTGGAACTATAATTGAAATAAGGATGAATTTCCTTGAAGTCACATCAAAATGGGAAGCATGGATTACTTTGATAAATATGAAGATGCCTTTAAGGCTAGTAGTAATATAAATACAGTACAAATCAATCAGTGTATTATAGAGGAGCTTTGACCGATAAAGTACCCAAAAAAACTTAGATAGCTATGTACCATCTGAATGGGTTCAAGATATACATCAGAAAACAGAGGTTAATAATCCATCCAGAACTCCCAAACCTCCTATGTGGCTAGTTGCAACAGCGAAGGAGGAAACTTACAATTATTATAAGTTCTGCAGGTATCTCCAGAAAAAGGTGGGAGGAATAAATAGTGGAGATATATCTAGATTTGGAAAACGTACAGTGCTAATACATGCTAATACAAAAACGCAAGCACAAATGCTATTCTGCAATGAATCCTTCTGGGCATGATATGATGAAAGAAATCAGACCCCACCTGAATTTTAGTTATGGCCGAGGTGTAATTTTTGACAAAGATTTGTATGAGTTCACAGAAAGTGAGATCCTTGAAATGAGCCCATTAACAGTGTGGAAAGTAAAAAAGACACCCATTGCTAATATGATAATTTTGACCTTTGAAGACCCTAACGTTCCATCCCATGTAATCATTGAAAATGAAAGAGTGCGAATAAGACCCTTCCTCCCGAAACCAATTCAATGTTTCAACTGTTTCAAGTTTGGTCATTCATCAAAAGTATGTAGGAACGCAAAAGTTTGCATAAATTGCTCTGCCCCTGACCATGGTATTTGTTCTGAAACACCAAATTGTTGTAATTGTCAGCTGAACCATAAGGCTAATGATAAAAACTGTGAAGCATACAAAGATGAACTATCAGCAATAAATAAGGCTAATGCTGAACACATTAGCATAGGATATGCCAAACAACAATTGGGCCAATCAAAGAGCTATGCAAGAGCTCTAAACCCACTACCCCTTACTACCACAAGGGGTCCTGTATGGAGCACCTTCTCCTGCAGTAGGTGCATCAACTCCTGTGGTAGAGGCCCGGGTATCTGGGTTGGGTGCTCAGTCACTGGAAGCAAGAGCACACACCACCAAAGCAGGCAAGCTGCCTGTGGTTGAAAAAGAGTCTCCTCCAGATGAAGAGGCTCTCCCATCATCTCTTCCATCTCCTACTTTTAATGTAGTAAATCTATCACAGGCAGAATCTCTGCCTGATCTAATGGAATCAAAACAGTTAAGGAACCCCAAGAGAGGAAGGACTCCTTCAGGTTCTCCCCCTTATACTCCAAATAAGCATGCTTCGATATTTAACAGCTACAGTGTGCTTCCTCAAGTGAAGCAAGTATTGCAATGGAACACAACCACCAAGTTAAAGAGGTTGCACAGATTACAACGGTAGATGTTCACCCTCCTCCTAAAGAAAATCAAACTAGGAGAAATAAAGATCACAGGGTTAGTCATAAAAAACCGTCTATTTCCAGACCACCTAAAGAGGAAAAAGAAAGGCTTCCAAATCGGATTTGTAATGGCTTCATTCAACATCCTACAATGGAACTGTAAAGGATTGCGTTCTCGTGCTGAAAATCTAAAGGTCCTCATAAGAGAAACTAATCCTGGAGTAATTTGCCTGCAGGAAACTCAATTAGGTCCAGAGAAGTTCAATCCTGGACTTAATTATGAGATCTTCACATCCACCCCTCCAGTGGGTGATAGAGCACATGGAGGAGCAGCTATTATCGTGAGCAAATCACTGGAATCCCTTGCCTGTAGCCCTCAGTACAAATTACAGGCTGTTGCTCTTAAGATCACATTAGACAAACAGATGACTGTGTGTTCCATCTACCTGCCTCCTAGATCAAACTTCACAAATGCTGATATCCAATCATTAATTGATCAACTGCCACAGCCATTTTTTATCTTGGTGATTTTAATGCCATAATCCGTTATGGGGAGGGCATACTTCAGATAATGAAGGTAAAATTATAGAAGACATTATTAATAATAATGATATTGTGCTTTTAAATGATGGTACTATGACTTATCATAATATATTTTTTAATTCTTACTCTGCTATTGATCTGAGTATATGTTCCTCTGCATAGCTTTAGATTTTATTTGGTCAGTAAATGAATTTTTAAATGGCAGTGATCACTATCCCATTCTTTTAAAGTTTACCAGAAATGTCCTACAGAAATGCCACAGAAATGGAAAGCCATTGGAAGCTGATTGGGAGAAGTATAAAAAGGATATCCATCTCGATAAACCATATGAATCCTTTAACAACCATATTGAAGCATATGAGTATTGGACAAACACTGTATTAGCCAGTGCAGAAGCCTCTATTCCAAAAACTACAGGAAAGCCAAGGAGACCAACAGTTCCATGGTGGGACAAAAAGTGTGCCACCTTAAGAAAAATTACTAGAAGATGCTACAAGAAATACAAATCAAGTGGCACATCCACTTCTAAAAGAATATATCAGCGAGCCATGGCAAAACAACGCCGATACTTCCGTCGTGCCAAGAAAGACTCTTGGATTTATTATATAAATGGTATTAACTCTAAAACACCATCGATGTTTGTATGGAAAAAGGTACGAAAACTAGCAGGGAAGTTTTTTGGTGCCACCCCAAAAACTCCCTCTTTGAGAGTAGAAATAACCTAGTTACAAACCCTTCAGATGTAGCTGAGTCATTGGGTCAATATTTCTCCAACATTTCTAGCCCAAGAAACTATTCTAGTGAATTCCAAAGAATCAGGAACACTCAGGTCAATCTGAATCTTTCTGGTGATAACCGGGAGGCATACAATGCAAGATTCTCGCTTCAAGAAACTACATGAAGCACTCTCTTCAACAGATGACACTTCTCCTGGTGAAGATACTATTTTATATATAATGCTAGGAAGCTACTGAAGAGGCCAAAACGCTACCTTCTTAAGATCATTAATAAGATTTGGGAGACTGGAGTTATGCCGAGATCCTGGAAAATTTCCGTCGTAATTCACGTTCAAATAACAAATAAAGATCCCCCAAAAAAGTGCAAGTTATAGACCTATAGCACTAACAAGCTGTGTTTGCAAGTTAATAGAAAAAATGATAAATTATCGCTTGGTATGGCACTTAGAATCAAATAAGCTTCTCTCTCCTTTCCAATTTGGGTTTCGTAAAAATAGATCTACCCTCGACCCACTTATGAGACTCTCCAACCAAATTCAGCAGGGTTTTGTCAATCAGTGTCAGACAATAGGGGTCTTCTTTGATTTAGAGAAAGCTTATGACACTACTTGGCGTAATGGAATTCTAAAACAACTACAGAAAATGGGTATTAAGGGCAACTTAATTCGGTTCATTCATTCCTTCCTATCCGAGAGAGTAATAAAAGTGAGAGTAGGGAACTTTCTGTCGTCCCCCTTTAAACAAGAGGAAGGTGTTCCACAAGGAAGTGTTCTCAGTGTGACCCTCTTTGCTGTCGCCATAAATAGCATCTTGGATGAAGTTCCAAGCCCAGTTCGAGCTTCATTGTTTGTGGATGATTTGGCCATTTATTGCACTGCCTACGATGCTATATCTGCATGCCGATATTTACAGGAAAGCTATAGATTCTGTCTCCAAATGGGCCAGGTTAAATGGTTTTAAATTTTCAGCCATTAAGAGTGTTGCTATCTGCTTTTCAAGGAGCAGGCGTAAAGAGTTTATACCTAATTTAAAACTCGAGGGATCTATTTCACCATATGCTGCCAATGTCAAATTTTTGGAAGTGACTTTTGACTCAAAACTCACCTGGACCAAACATATTGATAACCTTAATGTAAAATTAAAGCATCTTTTAATCTTTTGAAAGTAGTCTCTGGATATGAATGGGGAGCTGACAAGAAATGTTTATTAAGACTTTATGATGCACTTTGTAGATCAAAGCTAGATTATGGGTGTCAGATTTATTCTTCAGCGTGCAAAAGCAAACTTAACGACCTCAATATTGTCCATAAACTGGGATTACGAATTTGCTCTGGTGCATTCCGAACATCTCCTGTTGAGAGTCTGTATGTAGATACCCATCAACTGCCACTTGACTTACGACGGGAGGAACTGGGTCTGCGCTACATAATGCGCGTAAAGAGCAGTTCTGAAAATCCTTCCAATAAGGTCATTCGCCAACTTGACAACAGGACAAATTTAAACCAAGGTCATCTGTCCCCTTCCAGATAAGACTACATCAAGAAGTGAAGAATGATACTCTAAAGAATCAGAATGTTTCTCAGTTAGTTGCCTCTAGATTCCCCCCATGGCTTATCCCTAAAGCAAAAGTTTGTAACAAAACTATGGTCAAGAAGAACCTTTCTGATAAAATGGCAAAAGAGTTATTCTTAGAACATGATGTAAACTCATGATGGTGCGTATAAGATTTATACAGACGGTTCCAAGTCAAGAGAGGAGTTGGGCTAGCCCGTAACTTACAGAAGACTCTTGTGAGGCTGCAAAACTACCAAATTCGCTACAGTATATACAGCAGAACTTTCTGCCATTAATAGAGCATTTAGCTATTGTTCATCGTACCGAGAAGAAGAAATTTGTTATATTATTCGGATTCTAAAAGTGTTTTGGAGAGTCTTAATATTTGTAATACATCACATCCTTTGATTCTCCAAGCTCAAGAGTGGCTGTTTCGAATTTCTTGCAAACACAAAGCTGTTTCGTTTCTGCTGGGTTCCTGCCCATGTAGGGATCAAGGGTAATGAAAAAGCTGATAGAGCAGCAAAAGAGTATGTAATAAAAGATCACTGGATATCCATGAAGTTCCATACTTGATATGAAGTCTCTATTCGAAGCTATATCCGCCACAAATGGCTGGGGAGCGATGGTCCTCAAACCTTGCCAGAAACAAGAAGCTGAAGGCAATCAGACCTAATTTGAATTTTTGGCAGTCTTCGTTTCATAGAGACAGGAGGACCGAGATTGTTTTAACGAGACTTCGTATTGGTCATTCCCGATTGACGCACAGCTTTATACTTGAAGGAAGTGAGGCTCCAGTCTGTGCTCGCTGTGACTGCCTGTTGACAGTTGAGCATAGTTCTGGTTTGTTTGCCCAGTGTATGGTGCTGCCCGCAGGAAAATTCGGACTTTCAGGGAAACAACTTTCTTATATTTTAGGAGATGATGTTGATATCAATAATCTTGTAAAGTTCTTAAAAGAGATTGATATTTACTATAAATTTGACTTATTTTAATAATATTCAATTTTACCTATCACCGAATACACACATAGTGTGATGCAGTATACTCCTCGACTGTGTATTTTAATATAAAAAATATATTTTATTTATTTATGAGATATCTACTATTAATTTATTTAATGAAATAAGGTTTTAAGTTTCATTCACATCAGATTATCATCACGTTCAATTAAATTTCATTAATTATCAGATTATTTATTTCATTCCATTACGGCGCTGAATGACCATATAGGTCCCATGCTTGGGCTTGTCCCTAAATTTCATAATCCATCCATCCATCCAACACAATATCACATCACTTGAGCGCTATGCATCACGTCAAGTGTAAAAGGAAGGCCACTTGGAAAGCCACTTGGAAAGCACAGTACTTTGATGACTATTATATATATGACTATCAGCCACAAATGGCCATCAACAGATTGAATAGGATTTAACCATAACATTCAGTTAAGTTTGGCATTTTCTCCATCGTGCCTTTATTTTGTGTTTGGCACATTTCAGTTTTCGTAGTAAGAGGCGCCACAACGAACTCTTGGTACTTTCGGTTGTTGAACTAATAGATCAACCATCTGAGTCAAGAGAGCACTTTCTATCACGGGATTTTAGACCTGAAAATGGCCAAGTTATAATATAACCAAAATTACAGTATTTATTCAGTCCATGGAGGAACGCATAGTAATAATGTTGTTCGTTCCTAATTATGCTTAATAATTTTTCTGTCTCAGGTGAACGAGGACCTCTGGGGTAATAGCTGTATTAATATATTCCATTCACTTAATTCAGTTTTGTAATGAGTTCGTGAATAATAAATGTTCACTCCAGTTGTACATCCTATTTTGGATAATTCATTTCCCTACACGTAGGATTCATAATCACATACACACACATACATACACACACACACACACACACACACACACACACACACATATATATATATATATTATATATATATATATATATAAAATGAGAGAGAGAGAGAGAGAGAGAGACGAGAGAGAGAGAGAGAGAGAGAGAGAGAGTTATTTTGTGCATAGCTAATTAATATGTGATTCCTCCTAAAGCTTCAAACTTTTCATGGTAAAATGAGTCTATTAAAGTACATTTGAGAAGCCCTGTATGATTATATAATAAAATGTTTAATGAATGTTTTTTAGTCACCTTTACATATATTATGACAAGTCCTCAACATCTCTCTCTAGCATACATCAGCAACTGTCACGGAAATTACCCTCTTGAAAATTCAGAAGAGGTACCTCAGACCCGAGGCGGCATTACGAGTTACACGATACCGTAATGTCAACGAAAGTCTCATTTGGTGCCGTTGCTGGATGAAAATGAGTTTTTTTTATTATTTTTTTTTTAGGTAAATTTTGCCCTCCACAAACGACAGCGGGTTCTCAGTTGTAATTTTCAGATTTGCATCTTTCTTGTCTCTCTCGTAGCCATTATCTCTTATTAACCTTACTGACGCAACCTCCTCTTTAGAGATTTGAAGTACAACTGTTCCACTGCAGAACCTCACAAACCATTGTACTACACGGACTGAGTTTGTTCCATAACGTTGCTGAGACAATTCCAGATCAGATCTCGCCTTCACTTCGAGTAAACTTTCCTGTAACATGTTACTGAAAGGATGCATCCACTCTGCAGTCAAACATGTCATAAACAGACATCGCCAACTTGTCGCATACACATCACAGGCTGAATACAAGTCAACGACTTTCGGTAGTTGTAACCAGTGCTTCACACGATTATCCGGCATTTGTCAAAGGTTTGACTTGTTTAGAACCTGTTCATGATATGTATGCGATAAGTTACCGACGAGTGTATATGTCGTGTTTTCTATGGTGTGGATGGACGCAACCTTATTATGTTACGTGACCCTGAAGTGGACGCATCCATTAGGACAATAATAATCTTGAATACCACATTTTTCAAATAAATGGTTTTCATAACATCCTTTCATCCAGTCTTCCAAATAACATGAAAAATGGTCTTTGTGTATTACTGAAATACTGATATAGAATTTTGATCAGTAATTGCACTTTCCAATTATGAAAGTCTCTCTAACCATTTTTTAAAGCGCAAGATATCCATCTGTGTATGAGACAGGTATAGAAACGTTTACTATATACAATGATCTCAAAATGACGTTTGCGAAAACAAAACAAATAATAAAGAAACAACCCCTTACCTCGAGTAATTTCCTGAAATCTAGGTTTTTATTACCCAAGAATGACCTCATTTCCTATTAAATGTATTGGCTTAACCGCGTTTGTCATTTTCGTTCGACCTGGATGGATACCAGGTTTAGGTCGAGGTAATTTCCCCTCAACCTCCTCAGCCGCGGAAGCTCTCTAAGGGTTAAGTTTCTTCGCGTTATGGTATAGATTATAAGAGTGAAGGAACTGGAAGCTTATTACAAAATGTGTTTTGAATGAATCTTGTTTGTCCATATTTGTTTCAATCACTTGATTTTCTTGCTTTGGAATTCTTTCCCTGCTTTTTTTTCCGATTAGAATATTTCTTCTTACTTGAAGTAAATAGGTCTGTCACATCCTTCACGATTAAGAGCTGCCATTTTTCCCGCCTCATCCTATTCCTTGTCTACTTAGGTCCTGGGCCTCTAGCCTTGGGTCCTCCTTTTAATATGCGAAAAAAAAGTTAAATTTCGGGTAAATAGAGACTGGTTTTATTGACGTAAGGAAAGGGCAATTTCGTCAGCTCAGTAGGGTTATGATAACGAAAAACGTCTTAACAAAACAAGAATATAAACACAAAATTTATCAAATAAAAAGAAAAGACAGATGGGTTAAACCTCATCATCAGTGCGCTTCCCTTTAACGATATTGAAGGGGTGTGTTTGTATACAGGAAAAATTCTCAGCTGTAACGTCAAATGATAATAACTAGGGATTCATACAATTTTGTTAAAACTTAGATGTTAGGCTTTTAGTTGAACACTCAAAAAGCGAGTTGGTGTAAAAGGGCGACACTTTTTGAGGCGGTGGAGAGCAGGACGAGGGTTAAGTTGACAAGGGCTTGGTGAGGATCACTCATATGAGCCTTATTTAAATGCGTGGGCGTTCGTGGGATATACAAAGCGCGCGCACACATAACACGCATGGATTCATAACGGTTATACTAATAATTAACTGTTATTAAATCCCACGAACGCCCATCCCTCTTTGTTACGTCAGTAGAAAATCTCTCGAAATCCCTCGCCATCAGATTTTGCATCCAGGATCCCCATAAAACCTCTTTCGTTCGGTTGTTGTCATTTCTTGCCAACCGTCGCTTCCTGTCCCTTGATCAACTTTCGTCTCTCGATTACACGATTTGGCTTCCTTTATTTTGACTCAAACGACACGAAAGCAAAACTGAAGATATCGATGTGGGACTCGAGGAAAGCTACTCATCAGTGGCTGTGGGCGCATCGCTATGCATGCGTCAAAATAAACTCGCTCATATGCAGGCGTACACTACAATAGGTTACTCCCAATAGGTTACTCCATAGCGACGAATAAGTAATATAACTTATTTTCGCAATATTTTCTTAATATGCGATTATTGCTCCAAGTCTTGGAATCATCAAGATCATTGTTCATAGAAATGTTATTCTTTTTTATATATAAAAAAAACAGGACTATTAATAAATTATATCTATATCGATGATGCAAAAATATGTCAAGTTTTTCAGCGTTCTGGTGTCAATTCGCTGTGGCCCAGAAAGGCAGATGAGTGCGACATATGTTCTGTGAGAGTGTTATGACATCCTTTGCGACAGAATTATTCTGGGAGTTTCGCTTTGTAATTCATTAATACTACGTCTTTTGATACCTGCTATCAAAGCAGTATTAAATGCTGATATTAACGAGTGAAAACCCCAGTGTATAAAAACAAAGGCTGTTTTTTTAATGCGCTGGATCCCATTTCGACCAAACTGACTTTCTGTGACATCTGGTTTGAAAGACTTGAGCGTTATAGAGGAATGCAGTCGGCTTCTGTAGTTATTGTACTACAAAATACAGAATGAATCACAACGGGTATCATATCAGTCCTTCTTTTCCCTTTCATTTGCAAGTGAAAAGCTGAAAATGCTAATTATTCAAGATTCAAAATGATCACTGAAAGAGAGTAAGACACAGGGAGTAAAAGCATATGTTTCAAGTAACAAAGTTCAGCTCTTGAGGAAAAGTGAGATGAGAATTCCTGATGTCTTCTGAGGACAAACTCGAGGGATATCGGGGAAAGCTCTTCAGCTCAACACAGACCGAACTACAGAATGATTTAAGAGACTAACAATTGTTGATGAGTTATAATAAAGCATTTGGAAATGTTTCAAGTTCAGCTGTATTTGGCATCGGTATCCCATAGTCTTTCTCCTGGCAACATTTCATGGCACCGCTACAAAATGTCTTTCTTCTCGAGCGAGATTCGAAACTTTCCTGTAGCTGTTGTATTATCTTTGATTATCAATAAGCGAGCTGTTCCGTAGGGGGATAGTGCCGTCAGTACACTCACATGTGGTGCACTGTAGGCATTACTTAAGGTTCTTTGCAGCGTGCCTTCGGCCCCTAGCTGCCACCCCTTTCGTTATTTTTACTGTACCTCCTTGCATTTTCTCAATCTTTCATATTACTTTCCACCCTCTTCTAACAATTGATTTATAGTGCAACTGCTTTGAGGTTTTCCTCCTGTTACACCTTTCAAACCTTTCACTGTCAATTTCCGTTTCAGCGCTGAATGATCATCCTCATAGAATATAGTATTTACTATGAGACTCAGGGCTTCTGTAACACGGTTTTTTGGCAATAACTTTTTATCTATGCATTTCATAGATATAACGCTTATTCAGAATACACATTATATCTACACATAAGTTTTGACTGTATTCTGCATTACGTAGGTTGAATAAATTTGGTACTTATAATGTAAAAGTGACTTTTTTTGAAGACGGGCCAACTTACTCAGAGATAAGGTTTCGAACGCACTCGTTACGTAACTTATGACAGCATTTCTTCCCTCTTTCTCGATGGATGATTGGCTATACGTAACGAAGGCTATACCTCTGGCAACAATGACAAAAATTTAAATACAAGCAAAGCAGTACACCTTTATGAACTGTGAATCCTCTCCACTGATAATTGTCATAATGAACAAACCAACAAAATATGTTAATAAATACAAAAACACTTCGATTATTAGTCTAACTCCCAAAATAAGTGTCCTAAGAAATTATAATCTACTTTATGGGTCACAATCAGATTGACAAGAAGTAGGGAATAGTTGGTAATTTTCAAAGATATAGTAGAGAAGCTTGATTTGATAACTGCTGTATAAAATGTCAAGCAATTTTATTTATCTACCTATTTACTAAAAAAAAAAAAAAAAAAAATAGACGGTACCGTATTTTGGCTTTAAACCTTCCCCAATAATTATCGTCAGAATGATGACTTCATGAGGCTCCACCCACTTTGGCCTCGTTATAATTCAGGATAACAATGAAGGCTATCATGGACATTGTTGTATTAGAAAATCTAACTTCTGGCTATAAAAACTCATTTCTCGAGTAGTTGTAAGAAGTGCTAAATGATCCTCAGGGATCCCAGCAGGTGGCCTAAACTTTTAATTCATGTATATTGCTGCTATTACTAATTTTGCAGCACTACGGTGAATACTGCTACAGTAGTATTACTACGCTAGCACAGATACCCCACCCACATCTATGTATTGTTTCGCCATTCATAAAGTCTTTATACCCAACATGGTCGTACAGACTAAAGAAGAAGAAAAAAATTATATCGGGTGATCCGTTGGTCAGCTGGAGATTTTAGCACATATAAGCTTGTATTTACTTTGGATAAAAGTCTTATTTTAACAAAAATAGTTATATAAAGACTCTCTCTCTCTTGGTGGCATAGTGAATAGTTAATGGAAATGTTCAAAATCCTGAATGACATTATAAGTATTATAATCACGTTACGCTAAATACAAATCAGACCATAAACATTGGATTTGAACTATAAACTGAATAATTACATATTCAGACTATAGTAAGTATGGCCACGGGCTTTCTCTTGACTGTATAAAGTTGCAAGTCGTAAGACAAATGCAGTTTTGCAACCACGGGGACAATTCCAAATCCTGTTAGCCATTCTTGACTACTATGGGTTTCAGAGCCGATGGAATAAGGTGAATGGGTTTCTGTCTGGTGAATAGGCGGGGCAGCATTTCGTAAAATGATGTTTACCCTGCTTACATAATGAATGTTTTTCGACTCCTGGCTCGCAATCATTGGTCATGGCGTCGGCTAGATCATTTTTACTCTATGAAAATTAAAACTATCGGTTTTAGGTTATTGATAATGCTGACAAAATTTGTGTGTAGTTGTAAAATATACATATGTCAACTTTCAGCTACATCCGATGCTTTGATAAGGAGCAAACTCCAAAAAACAGTGTTACAGGGGCCCTGAATTTCATAGTAGTCCTTGGCCTCAATATTATATTTAATTCTATTAGCGAGCTGGAATTCAAAGCCCTTGAATCTTCATTGAAGTACTTATATATACAATACACTTTTATTCAGGAAATGTCTCTTAAGCTTTACACCGGAACTTTCCTTTATCATTCAAATGTCCCCGTTTTTAATTCTAGACAGCATCACAATTCCACTTTTAAATGTAAACAGAACTTCATATCCCGCAAAACCAGAAACAGTCACCAACAGCTCTTAGATATAAAAAAAAAAAAAGAAACAAAAGTCCTGCTTATTCATGAATCCACTCGACACTTCCGGGGAAACAAGAAGACGCCTCCAGAATACGCAAAAACAAACGCTTCCACAAAAAGCCATTTTTCCACCCTTCTTCCTCAACGTTCATGTCCGACCAGGGAGAGACTGTCATGTGGAGAAAGAAAACCCCTCAGGAGGAGGAGGAGGAGGAGGAGGAGGAGGAGGAGGAGGAGGAATTCTCAGAATGAGTCGGTATACACATGAGAACTTTGAAGCGGATATATTTGTCAATGGACGTTCTTTATTTGGAACCAATGTCTTCGAGATTCAGAAATAGGCTAGTATCACGGCTCTCTCTCTCTCTCTCTCTCTCTCTCTCTCTCTCTCTCTCTCTCTCTCTCTCTCTCTCTCTGATCCTAAAGACTTCAAGATCATCGTCTCCATAATAATAATTCAATGAAATAATGGGCCTAATACACACCACCAGTATCACAGAAACAAATAACTTGACATATGCAGGAGCAAGATTAGTAGCAGAACTGATGGGGATTCGAACACCAACACCCACCGTCACAACCCAACCCCAACCAGAAATCCAAAAACAGCAACCTCCTTGGAAAAGGCGCCTGGAAAAAGCAAATCATGGTGATGAGATCTGACTTGAGTAAACTGAAAGAGATGGCAGAAAAAAAGGCTAAGAAGCAAGAAAAAAAGGGAGGAACTCAACGAGGAAATACAAAGTACAAGAGAGGGGACTAAACAACACAATAGAAGATGTAAAACAGAGGGCTTAAGGCCAAAACACACAAGATCCAACGGTACATGAACAGGAATAAGGGATACCAACGAACAAACCTATTCGGAACCAACCAGAAAAGACTATACAGCCAACTAAGAGGGGAAGACAACCACCCAGAAATTCCTGAAGCCGAATCAAGTAAGAGACTCTGGGAAAACATATGGAGCAATCCGGTATCACACAACAAACATGCAACATGGCTCCAGGAAGTCAAGGAAGAAGAAACAGGGAGAATAAACAAAGATTCACAGACATCACGACAGACACAGTCAGACACCAACTAAAAGAAAATGCCAAACTGGAAAGCCCCAGGTCCCGATGAAGTCCATGGATACTGGCTCAAAAACTTCAAGGCCCTACACCCACGAATAGCAGAACAACTCCAGCATTTGTATCTCAAATCACCAAGCACCCAATGGATGACCACAGGAAGAACATCCTTAGTACAAAAAGACAAGAGTAAGGGAAAATATAGCCAGTAACTACAGGCCTATCACCTGCCTACCAATAATGTGGAAGTTACTAACAGGTATCCTCAGTGAAAGCTATACAACTACCTAGAGGAGACAAACACCATCCCCCACCAACAGAAAGGCTGCAGAAGGAAGTGTAGGGGCACAAAAGACCAGCTCCTGATAGACAAAATGGTAATGAAGAACAGTAGGAGAAGGAAAACCAACCTAAGCATGGCATGGATAGACTATAAGAAAGCCTTCGACATGATACCACACACATGGCTAATAGAATGCCTGAAAATATATGGGGCAGAGGAAAATACCATCAGCTTCCTCAAAAATACAATGCGCAACTGGAATACAATACTACAAGCTCTGGAAAAAGACTAGCAGAGGTTAATATCAGGCAGGAGGGATCTTCCAGGGCGACTCACTGTCCCCACTACTCTTCGTAGTAGTAGCCATGATTCCATGACAAAAGTACTACAGAAGATGGATGCCGGGTACCAACTCAAGAAAAGAGGCAACAAAATCAACCATCTGATGTTCATGGACGACATCAAGCTGTATGGTAAGAGCATCAAGGAAATAGATACCCTAATCCAGACTGTAAGGATTGTATCTGGAGACATCAGGATTGGGAGTTGTTTGGAATAGAAAAATGCGCCTTATCAACATACAAAAAGGCAAGTAACGAGAACTGAAGGGATAAAAGCTACCAGATGGGAGCAACATCAAACACATAGATGAGACAGGATACAAATACCTGGGAATAATGGAAGGAGGAGATATAAAACACCAAGAGATGAAGGACACGATCAGGAAAGAATATATGCAGAGACTCAAGGCGATACTCAAGTCAAAACTCAACGCCGGAAATATGATAAAAGCCATAAACACATGGGGCAGTGCCAGTAATCAGATACAGCGCAGGAATAGTGGGATGGACGAAGGCAGAACTCCGCAGCATAAGATCAGAAAACCAGGAAACAAAAAATGACAATACACAAAGCACTACACCCAAGAGCAAATACGGGGACAGACTATACATAACACGAAAGGAAGGAGGGAGAGGACTACTAAGTATAGAGGACTGCGTCAACATCGAAAACAGAGCAACTGGGGCAATATCTGAAAACCAGTGAAGACGAGTGGCTAAAGAGTGCATGGGAAGAAGAAGGACTAATAAAAGTAGTGAAGACCCAGAAATATACAGAGACAGGAGAAAGACAGAAAGAACAGAGGACTGGCACAACAAACCAATGCACGGACAATACATGAGACAGACTAAAGAACTAGCCAGCGATGACAATTGGCAATGGCTACAGAGGGGAGAGCTAAAGAAGGAAACTGAAGGAATGATAACAGCGGCACAAGATCAGGCCCTAAGAACCAGATATGTTCAAAGTATGATAGACGGAAATAACATCTCTCCCATATGTAGGAAGTGCAATACGAAAAATGAAACCTAAACCACATAGCAAGTGAATGCCCGGCACTTGCACAGAACCAGTACAAAAAGAGGCATGATTCAGTGGCAAAAGCCCCTCCACTGGAGCCTGTGCAAGAAACATCAGCTACCTTGCAGTAATAAGTTGGTACGAGCACCAACCTGAGGGAGTGATAGAAAACGATCAGGCAAAGATCCTCTGGGACTATGGTATCAGAACGGATAGGGTGATACGTGCAAACAGACCAGACGTGACGTTGATTGACAAAGTCAAGAAGAAAGTATCACTCATTGATGTCGCAATACCATGGGACACCAGAGTTGAAGAGAAAAGAGAGGGAAAAAAGGGGAAAAAATGGATAAGTATCAAGATCTGAAAATAGAAATAAGAAGGATATGGGATATGCCAGTGGAAATCGTACCCATAATCATAGGAGCACTAGGCACGATCCCAAGATCCCTGAAAAGGAATCTGGAAAAACTAGAGCTGAAGTAGCTCCGGGGCCTCATGCAGAAGAGTGTGATCTAGGAAACGGCACACATAGTAAGAAAAGTGATGGGACTCCTAATGGAGGCAGGATGCAACCCGGAATCCCACACTATAAATACCACCCAGTCGAATTGAAGGACTGTGATAGAGCAAAAAAAAAAAAAAAAAATAATAATAATAATAATATTAACAAAATATTATTATTATTATTATTATTATTATTATTATTATTATTATTATTATTATTATTATTATTTTTTTTTTTATTTTTTTTTTTTTTTTTTTTTTTTTTTTTTTTTTTTTTTTTTTTTTTTTTGCTCTATCACAGTCCTCCAATTCGACTGGTGGTATTTATAGTGTGGGGTTCCGGGTTGCAACCTGCCTCCTTAGGAGTCCATCACTTTTCTTACTAGTGTGCCGTTTCTAGGATCACACACTTCTGCATTAGTCCTGGAGCTACTTCAGCCTCTAGTTTTTTTCTAGATTCCTTTTCAGGGATCTTGGGATCGTGCCTAGTGCTCCTATGATTATGGGTACGATTTCCACTGGCATATCCCATATCCTTCTTATTTCTATTTTCAGATCTTGATACTTATCCATTTTTTCCCTCTCTTTCTCTTCAACTCTGGTGTCCCATGGTATTGCGACATCAATGAGTGATACATTCTTCTTGACTTTGTCAATCAATGTCACGTCTGGTCTATTTGCACGTATCACCCTATCCGTTCTGATACCATAGTCCCAGAGGATCTTTGCCTGATCGTTTTCTATCACTCCTTCAGGTTGGTGCTCGTACCACTTATTACTGCAAGGTAGCTGATGTTTCTTGCACAGGCTCCAGTGGAGGGCTTTTGCCTCTGAATCATGCCTCTTTTTGTACTGGTTCTGTGCAAGTGCCGGGCATTCACTTGCTATGTGGTTTATGGTTTCATTTTTCGTATTGCACTTCCTACATATGGGAGAGATGTTATTTCCGTCTATCGTTCTTTGAACATATCTGGTTCTTAGGGCCTGATCTTGTGCCGCTGTTATCATTCCTTCAGTTTCCTTCTTTAGCTCTCCCCTCTGTAGCCATTGCCAATTGTCATCGCTGGCTAGTTCTTTAGTCTGTCTCATGTATTGTCCGTGCATTGGTTTGTTGTGCCAGTCCTCTGTTCTGTCTGTCTTTCTCCTGTCTCTGTATATTTCTGGGTCTTCGTCTACTTTTATTAGTCCTTCTTCCCATGCACTCTTTAGCCACTCATCTTCACTGGTTTTCAGATATTGCCCCAGTGCTCTGTTTTCGATGTTGACACAGTCCTCTATACTTAGTAGTCCTCTCCCTCCTTCCTTTCGTGTTATGTATAGTCTGTCCGTATTATTATTATTATTATTATTATTATTATTATTATTATTATTATTATTATTATATTATTATTATTATTATTTCACTGAGATCACGACAGACACAGACAGACACCAACTAAAGAAAATGCCCAACTGGAAATTCCCAGGTCCCCATGAAGTCCATGGATACTGGCTCAAAAACTTCAAGGCCCTACACCCACGAATAGCAGAACAACTCCAGCATTATATCTCATGACCACAGGAAGAACATCCTTAGTACAAAAAGACAAGAGTAAGGGAAATATAGCCAGTAACTACAGGCCTATCACCTGCCTACCAATCATGTGGAAGTTACTAACAGGTATCATCAGTGAAAGGCTATACAACTACCTAGAGGAGACAAACACCATCCCCCACCAACAGAAAGGCTGCAGAAGGAAGTGTAGGGACACAAAAGACCAGCTCCTGATAGACAAAATAGTAATGAAGAACAGTAGGAGAAGGAATTACAACCTAAGCATGGCATGGATTGACTATAAGACAGCCTTCGACATGATACCAAACACATGGCTAATAGAATGCCTGAAAATATATGGTGCAGAGGAAAACACCATCAGCTTCCTCAAAAGTACAATGCTCAACTGGAATACAATACTTACAAGCTCTGGATTAAGACTAGCAGAGGTTAATATCAGGAGAGGAATCTTCCAGGGTGACACACTGTTCCCACTACTCTTCGCAGTAGCCATGATTCCCATGACAAAAGTACTGCAGAAGATGGATGCTGGGTACCAACTCAAGAAAAGAGGCAACAGAATTAATCATCTGATGTTCATGGACGACATCAAGCTGTATGTTAAGAGCATCGAGGAAATAGATACCCTAATCCAGATTGTAAAGATTGTATCTGGGGGCATCAGGATGGAGTTTGGAATAGAAAAATGTGCCTTAGTCAACATACAAAAGGGCAAAGTAACAAGGACTGAAGGGATAAGGCTACCAGATGGGAGCAACATCAAACACATAGATGAGACGGGATACAAATACCTGGGAATAATGGAAGGAGGAGATATAAAACACCTAGAAATAAAGAACATGACGAGGAAAGAATATATGCAGAGACTCAAGGCGATACTAAAGTCAAAACTCAACGCAGGAAATATGATGAAAGCCATAAACACATGGACAGTGCCAGTAATCAGATACAGCGCAGGAATAGTGGAATGGACGAAGGCAGAACTCTTCAGCATAGACCAGAAAACTAAGAATCATGTGACAATACATAAAGCACTACACCCAATAGCAAATACGGACAGACTATACATAACACGAAAGGAAGGTGGGAGAGGAATATACATAACACGAAAGGAAGGAGGGAGAGGACTACTAAGCATAGAGGACTGCGTCAACATCGAGATCAGAGCACTGGGGCAATATCTGAAAACCAGTGAAGACGAGTGGCTAAAGAGTGCATGGGAAGAAGGACTGATAAAAGTAGACGAAGAATCAGAAATATACAGAGATGGAGAATGACAAACAGAACAGAGGACTGGCACAACAAACTAATGCACGGACAATACATGAGACAGACCAAAGAACTAGCCAGCGATGACAGATGGCAGAGGCTACAGACGGGAGAGCTCAAGAAGGAAACTGAAGGACCGAATAACAGGCAGGCAAGATCATGGCCCAAAGAACCAGATGTGGTTCAAAGAACGATAGATGGAAATAACTTCTCTTCCATATGTAGGAAGTGCAATACGAAAAATGAAACCATAAACCACATAGCAAGCGAATGCCCGGCACTTGCACAGAACCAGTACAAAAAGAGGCATGATTCAGTGGCAAAAGCCCTCCACTGGAGCCTGTGCAAGAAACATCAGCTACCTTGCAGTAATAAGTGGTACGAGCACCAACCTGAAGGAGTGATAGAAAACGATCAGGCAAAGATCCTCTGGAACTATGGTATCAGAACAGATAGGGTGATACGTGCACATAGACCAGACGTGACGTGACGTTGATTGACAAAATCAAGAAGAAAGTATCACTCATTGATGTCGCAATACCATGGGACACCAGAGTTGAAGAGAAAGAGAGGGAAAAAACGGATAAGTATCAAGACCTGAACATAGAAATAAGAAGGATAGGGGATATGCCAGTAGAAATTGTACCCATAATCATAGGAACACTAGGCACGATCCCAAGATCCCTGAAAAGGAATGTGGAAAAACTAGAGGCTGATATAGCTCCAGTACACATGCAGAAGAGTGTGATCCTAGAAATGGCGTACATAGTAAGAACAGTGATGGACTCCTATGGAGGCAGGATGCAACCCGGAACCCCACACTAGTATAAATACCACCCAGTCGAATTGGAGGACTGTGATAGACCAAAAATAAAAAAAATAATAATAAGAAGAAGAAGAAGCAGTAACCTGTATTTATATTTTATACATTAAACATTTATTATAGATAATTTTCTGCCAAATAATACTCAAGTTATAATAAAAAGGATATTTTTAATTCAGGAAGTAATACAAAAGTTAAAAGTAATTTGCAGTACTAAAAAAGATGTTGTAATAGAAGGTAAATTTATTGCAGATTCGTATAAAAATATTGTATATCACATCTCTCCCTCTCCATGTCATTTTTTATGCTTTGGGAAGCAGTGTTTGTACAAATGACAAAATCCTTTATATCAGTGTCATATGATATTCAGGCTGCGTGAGTTTTTAGGTCAATATGTTTTGCTACGCGTAAAAACCCTTTGACTTTGTGAAGCATCTGCCGTAAATAACAAAATGCTTCCTGCACTAAAATGAGAGAATTTAATAGCTGAGAGTTGTTCGTCACTGTTTTTTGTTTTGCTTTGGAAGAGAGAGGTCGCTCATAAATGGTATTGGATAGTTCTTGTTATGATTAAGACATAAAAGAAGATTATTTGATTTCATTATTTAAATTTATAATGAAAAACGTAAAAAAAAAAAAGTCTACTCATCACATTTTATCAGAACGTATATATCATTATAATAACCTCACTGCCCTCTTTACACGTTTGCTATATGGAGGAGAATAGAAAGGGCTTCGTGATTTCTTTGAATACAGACAAAAAGTACATTGATTACAGGTGAAAGGTTATTTGTTCACTACAGCAGGAAATTACTGTCATCCCCAAGAGGCGTATCTATTTCTATAGGTTCCTGTATTGTTTCATTAACATTATGCCGTGAGGTGCTGCGAGATATTTCCTAATACTCTATTACTTCTGTTAAAAAGCTGAACTCTGCCAGATTTAGTAATTAGTGTTTTTTTGATAGCCACTTGGGAGAGACAACCGCATTAAAGAAAGTATTCTTAACCACTGGAAGTGAAATATGACAATGACTCGTCGTATAATGAGGCTGTCTGATAATGAGGAGTATCAGAGTAACTGTAGCATGTTTAGAGGATTGTGAATGGATAAAAATATACTTGTGATATTAGTGCGCCGTTATTTCAAAGTTTGTTGGTAAAATGGCAGTTAAAATGATTTCGTAACCTATACCTGACACGTGTAATGTCTAATCCTTTTGTACCATTCGTGTTACTAAGTCGGGGATAATCTGCTGTTCAACTGACCTCATGTCAAAAGGGGAAGTTCATATGCTCTTAAAGAACAGTAAAACTCCGTTTAATATCCGTGATAGCATACAGCGTATTTGATACAAATTATATTTGCTTTACCAGCAAATCTTTTATGTATGTTTACAAGATGGCTGACCAAATGTAAAGTTCGATTTAACCTTCATGAAATAGTGAACTGTGAAGTTAAATGCTTTGATTCTTTTACGTAAACCGTTTTTACCGAGTCTGCAGGCCTTCGGTAAAAATGAGTTTGTAGAAGAGATGGTTTAGGTTTAGGGTGAGCTCACTGTCCAACGAAGAAAGGTGAAATATTGTTAGTGTATTGTTTTGTGAAACTTTTTACTTTAAGTATAATGTACATATGGCTTAAAACTTTTTTTTTGTCTATGGAAATGAACCCTGGTGTATTTATATTAAAGTGCTGCGTGTTGCCTTCCTCCTCTTGACTTGATCATGATACCCTTGCAAGCGGGGCTTTAAAGAAATCTAAGTATTTAAGAAACAAGTGCATATATTATATCTATCCCATTTTGGCTCTCATGGCTAAGATTGCAACTTTCATTAGGACAAATGATCATACATTGGACACGTACATGTATGTATAATATATATATATATATATGATATATATATATATATATATATATATATATATATATATACTATATATATATATATATATATATATATATATAATATGTGTATGTATGTATGTATGTATGTATGTATGTATGTATGTGTTAATTGCACGTGTGATATGTTACGTAAATGTTCATAGTAAAATTAAGTTCTAATTATTGAATTGTTTCATTTCATGCATGATAACATCTTATGTATATATATATATATATATATATATATATATATATATATATAATATATATATATATATATATATATATATATACTATATATATATATGTATGTTACATGAGAGAGAGAGAGTGTGAATAACATTTATAGGTCGGAATTATATATTTACAGTAAACGAATGGGAAATTATGTGCAAGCGCAGTCTGAGGTTAGTGATGCAGCCCAGTAGACATTAAGATTGTTTTTCGCTAAGAATTAAATTAACTAATAAATGTTCCCACGGGAGTTGATCAGGCAGCAGAGAAGATAAACCATCAAATATTATATACTGACTGTTTTTCGTGCGTTGTTATTCCTTTTGCTGTCTTGTCTTACTAATTCTACGAATCTAGAGTTGTGCAAATCTCTAGTTACTCCATAAAAAGATAGTAATGGTTGAAAATGGCAGATTAATTATAAAAGGAAGAGGACGAGAGTTTCAAATCAGCGCTGAAATGGAAATTGAGAGTAAAACGTTTGAAAGGTGTAACAGGAGGAAAACCTCAAAGCAGTTGCACTATGAATCAACTGTTAGGAGAGGCTGGAATGTAAGATGGAAGAAAGAGAATATGAAAGGGGGTACTGTAAAAGAAACGACAGGGGTTGCAGTTGGGGGCCGAAGGCACGCTGCAATGAACCTTTAGTAATGCCCACTGACGGCACAACCCCCTATGGGGGATTGTATTTATTTTCTAAGGAAAATTCGTGAGTGTGATCCACAGTGGATGAAAGTTATATAGGCAGTTTGTGGGACAGTTTGAATCCTTACCTAAATTATGCTAGGAAAAAGAGAAAGCTTAGTTATGCTGGATGATATGAACGCACTGGTAGGCGATGAGGAAAGAAAATGTGTAGTTGGCTTGAAAGAAGCTTCATTAGATTGCTTGGAAAATCGTGAGGGTAAGATTTTGTTAGGTTTTGTCTTATAGAGTTAATGGGAGGGGAAGTGGTGGATGTTAATGATGAGCAGAGAAGTAGCGGGAGATATGCCTGATCATTGTCTGGAAAATACAATGTAGCTTCAGTTTGAGAGAAAATAAATCAAGAATGGGGCTGAAAATGTGAATAAGAAAGATGAGTCTGATAAGATAGAAATAAGAGTATTATCTAAGGTGTAATTTATGTGGAAATTGGGTTAAAGACACCAGTGAGGAGCGAGCTTTTGTGAGAATTAGGACAATTAGCCAACATGGATGTTTTTAGGTATATGCACTTAGGAATAACATATAAATTTGTTAATGATAGTATTTCATGATGGGTCATCCAGAAGGAAGGATAATTAAGATTCTCTGAAACCTTGTTTCAAGAAAGATAAACAGTTAGATATTAAATACAAGTGGAAAGATAAGATGAGCGAGAAAGTATGAGTCACAGGTAGGAAGTAAGCTGGAAACTGGAGAAAATAAGGCTTCTACTCAGGAGAAAGTAAAGTAACCAAATGAAATGAATGAGAATGAATAAGACAAACTCAGACAACACAGATAAACTAGAAAATTAATCCCAACATCCTAATGACTCTCGTCAAGTTATAAAAAGACGATGAAACCAATTGGTTTCAATCACGTCCAGAGTATTCCCTTTTTGCCTCTTTATGATACTGGAGGTCAGAAAGATAGTCAGGGAAATGGTCGTCCTCTTTTGATTGGTATTAAATTTTGGAGACTGAGTGGCTTTTGTAACTTCTCTTAAGAAGATTAAGCTCATTTGGATTTGATGTTATTTTCTAAACGAATATCTCTCTCTCTCTCTCTCTCTCTCTCTCTCTCTCTCTCTCTCTCTCTTTCTATTCTCTTTAGCGAGAAGGAAAACATCCCCTATTTTACAGCGATTCTAAACAATAGCTTGCATATATGTAGTGTATATATATATATATTATATATATATATATATATATATATATATATATATATATATATATTGAAAGGCAAAGCCGCTGCCAACTAAGCCACATGAGTAAAAAAAGTAACCATTTCCTTTGTACCCAAGGCTTTGCCCGGGCAGGCTAACTGCCTCAAATACCACAGTGTCCTCCCCAACTTGCCGACTCACCAGTCACCCAACTGACAGCTTTCCATTCGAATTATCCTTCTGAGTGAATATATAACCAACACAATCACGTGTGGAGCAGAAATACATTTCTGACTCACATCAGGATCGAACCCAAGTCTCGGAAGAACCTGGGTTCGTTTTTTATATCTGTCAGAAAATTATTTTTGATTATCTTTCATATTCACCTAGAAGGGATCATTCTAGTGAAACTGTCAACTGGGTCATTGCTGAGTAGGAATCTCTGGTACCCGAGACAATTAGCCTGCCCAGGCAAAACCTTGGGTACAGTGGGTCTTAGGTTCCAACTTCTTTTATGACTTGTGTGTATTATCTGGGAGCGTCCTTCCCTTCCTATTGAAAGACTGGGGTTCGATCTCGTTGTGAGAATATATATATATATATATATATATATATATATATATATATATATATATATATATATATATATATATATATATAAAGGCATAAGCCACGAAGGAAAGGGAAACACTGGAGTAGCTACAAGATCTCAACGCCCTTTACTTAGCAGACTGACTCCAGTGTTACACTTTCCTTCGTGGCTTTTACCTTTATTTTGTGCATTTATCACGTTCCAAACTTTTGTGATTCAGATATATATATATATATATATATATATATATATATATATATATATATATATGTGTGTGTGTGTGTGTGTGTGTGTGTGTGTGTGTGTGTAAAAGTACGCATCATGGTTGAGTAAAGCTAATCTTTCTTGGCTGATCCAGTTATTAATATAACACCAAAATTCCAGGCAGTCTGGCGTAAAATATCGGAAGGAGAAGTCTAGTGAGATTACGTTATTATGAGAGAGAGAGAGAGAGAGAGAGAGAGAGAGAGAGAGAGAGATTTAATAGCCCACTCGTGTCTTGAATGGAATGAAAAATTCCCAGAACTTATATTGCAGAAGGAGCTACAATATCCCACTTCATCTCGCAGTTGCGACTTTGCCCTTCCTGAGTTGGGAAACTTTTTAGCATTAGGAGGACATGCTAAGCACTCATTTCTCTCTCTCTCTCTCTCTCTCTCTCTCTCTCTCTCTCTCTCTCTCTCTTAGCACTTAACAAGAAGGCGCCATTAAGGTGCATCGTTAATTCTTTTCCTAGACCCGTACAAATATAGATTTCATGCATGTATACAGTTTTGCTTTTCGATTTTACTCGTTATTCACATATTCTTCAGTACCTACTATTGTTGTTCACACTATTTCCATGGCTGTTGGAATGTCAGAATCGGAGCTAATTATCAACTGCTTAGGACATTCCTCGTTTTCGTTTTTGCAAAGACCTTTTTGAGTATGTACATAAAAATGTTTATGAGAGCTTGTATTAACGAGGTAAGTTGCCGATATTAGGAATTATTTCTAATTAAAGTATAAACTAAAGCAAAGTTCTTTACCGAAATTTTAACCGGTATTTGTTATTCTTGCCCAATATTTTATAAGAATTCAAAAATACCATATGAACTGGATGGGTGAAATTTTTGTAAGGCTGTCAAGATTGGTCAGCGAAAAGAGATATATGTTCTTGTTTTCAAGAGCAGCTTAATGATAAAAAGTGTGTCATCCCCAAAGGTTTTCGAAAAAGGACTAGTGATCAATAGCGTCCAGTGAATTCCGTGTGATTTCCCATGATTTTTCCAATATACAGAATAACAGGGACTGCTTCTTGCCTCTAAAGGGTGACTCTGGGTATAAAACTCTATATCAGTGTCATTTCACTCTATTTTCTGAGAGTATTATTTCGCCAGTTACTCCCCTTAAGTAATGGCGTCAAGCAATCCCTTCTTAAAGTAATGCCGTAATGGTCAACTGTCCGTTCCCGTAGAGGGGTAGTACCGTCAGTGGACCTCATGCGGTCCCTAGCTGCAACCACTTTCGTTCCTTTTACTGTACCTCCTTTCATGTTCTCTTTCTTCATCTTACTTATCACCCTCTCCTAACACTTGATTCATAGTGCGACTGCTTTGAGGTTTTCCTCCTGTTACACCTTTCAAACCTCTTATTATGAATTGCCATTTCAGCGCTGAATGACCTCACAGGTCCCTAGATTCTGTATTCAACTATATTCATTAGCAGTCCGTGAAATATATATATATATATATATATATATATATATATATATATATATATATATATATATATATATATATATATAATCTAACGAGGTCAAATGACACTCGTTTAAACAAATGAAAACATGTCCCAAAATGTAGCTTGTCCCAAAAGAGCTAGTACAGTTAAGCTTGAGCGACAAAATGGGTAGTCCTGTAATTCCCTGAAGAAAGCGCCGTACGGTTGGATGAAGAGAATCAAACAACATTGTCTGAATAGCACGATGCCATCCCTCTATTTGGCTTGATATTCGTCCTTGTTATATAATTTTCTGTTCTTTGCCGAACATTCGACAATTCGATGGGAAATATGGTTGTTCTCCTTCCTCTGCTCTGGCGTCTCCCAAAGTATGTTTCTTCAAAAACATCACGCAACGTTTGCATTTCTTCATGCAATTGCAAAAATTCGAGGTCTTCATTTGGCTCTTCATATCTATCTGTCACTTGATCAGGATTAAGGAAGGCCAAGGCTGCAAGCATCTTGCTAAATAAAGAGCAGTTGGCATCAGATACACAAATGCTTGTTCATCCAATGTTCTGTACCTATCTCCATGTTGACTGAGAAAGATGAAAGAACCAACCGTTTATGTTTTCACCAGGAAATGCTTTCATGGAAGCATTAATAACAGATTTTTCAGTCTGATTTTACGTTTTCAGGATAACAATCTAGACGGGTTTCTTTCAGAATCTTACATGCTCTTTCATATGTTATGTGAAATTTGTCTGGCATCAAAATAGAAACAAGCAAACAGAGTCTTCCGTAACAACATGGATTGTATATAATTAATAAAACAATTCAGGTATAACTTTGAAAGTACAGAAATACAAAAAAATTGAGACGAGAACTCACCGGCACAGAAGCTGTGTAAAAGATTGAATAAAATATTCTTTGACACCAGGGAAGGCAAACCGTGAGGTGAGAGGTGTAGAATGGATGAACAGTGTATTAGGTAATGTTCAATTGTACAGCTGTTGATTGGTTGCGTATTGTAGAGAATTCCTTCCTGTATAAAACTAATCCTGTTCAGTGACTGACGCCCCGATGACTATCGATACGAACCTTCAACAATAGACTGGAATTACCCAAATTACAATTGGGACAAGGAAATAAATGCGATGTTGAAGATCGCATCTATCCCAGTAGTGACTTATTAATTTAAGAACTATTGAGGAGTGATGTAGTAGTTGCATTTGACAACGTTCTCAAGGGTTGCTTGTAAGAGAGAGAGAGAGAGAGAGAGAGAGAGAGAGTAGCTGGTTGTTTTAGTTGTTGTCTCGTTAGGTTGTTTGTGTTCGTTGGAGGCAATAGGAAGGGTTGGATTTTCTTGTTTTGCTATATCGTGTTTTGTGTTTATATGTTGTTGTAAAGGTAGTATGGGGAAGGTTTGTGTCTGTGGTTTTCCGTTTTGAGAGAGAGAGAGAGAGAGAGAGAGAGAGAGAGAGAGCATGAATGGTGTATGGGTAGTTAGTGAGTGAATTGCTTGTTGGTGGGCGGTTGGGTTGGTCTGCGGATTCAGTGAGAAGTGATCAGTCTGTATTTGGCAGTCAGTCAAGTGAGGCAGTTTTCGACAGATGTAGTGAGTTGCTGTTGTATGTTTTCTGGATTGTTTTGATATTGTGCGATTGAGTTTGTTGTGCTTGTGTCCTTCTGAAGGTTGTTAAGCTTGTGAGTTTTTGTTGTGTTTGATTTGTGAATTGTTGTGGTTGTGAGTTGTTGTGAACTCTTGATGTTGATTGGTGTTTGTTTGTGTTGTTGATTTGTTGTGTTTTGAGTTGTTGTGTAGTCTCGATGTTGGTTGGTGTTTGTTTGTGTTAGAATTGTGGTTTGTTGATGTGTGAAGTTTTGGTGTCGTAGGTGTTTGTTTGTGTAGTGATTTGTCGTGTTGTTTTGAGTTGTTGTATGGTTTTGGTGCTTGTTTTGGATTCAGTTGTTTGTGTCTCAACCACTGAATCTAGTGGACAGCACAGCGTCTCACCCTGAATTTCTTGCTATATAGTGAGTACATGGATTTTGAGAGTTTATTTGTTTTACTCTAAAGAGGAAAGTGTGGCTGGGGGGAATAATGTTAGCCGGTACGAGTAAAGTAAATGTGGGAAGTCTGTATTTAACTTGCTTAGGCTTGATTCTGCCACAGAATCATAACCTCTTTTTGAAAATATTCAAAGTCACTTCAAGTATAATTCCTGGTCAGACCTTTCATGGCCTAAGATTTCCCATCAATATTCCCGCATCCATTTCCATCTCGTGTTAAGTATATCTTAAGGTGAGTTTACACTAGGCTTCACCCCACGCTGCATGCGTATGACTCATCTCCAACTCCGCCCAAATTCTTGTTAGCCCCACCTACTGGACTGCTCATCAAGAGTCACACCACACCACTAAGTCACCCTAATGAGCAGTAAGATATCCAGTCCTTAAATCCCAAAACTAAAAAGCTGTCACAGAGAGTAGGGGAAGCAGTCGGAGACGAGGCTATCGCAAGTATGTGGGGAGATCACTTCAACAATATCCTGAAATGCATAAATGATCAAGATTTCGGAAGGGATGTAGATAACCATCTTACTGACAACATTCAATTTCATCTTGGAGACCGTATCACGCCAGGTATCATCAGCGATGCCAGGCGCCTCAGCGGCGTTGTTGGTATTGTATTGGCGTTCCTCCTCGGTGGTCGCGGGTTCGATTCTCGACCATTCCATTGAGGAGTGAGAGATGTTTATTTCTGGTGATAGAAGTTCACTCTCGACGTGGTTCGGAAGTCACGTAAAGCCGTTGGTCCCGTTGCTGAATAACCACTGGTTCCATGCAACGTAAAAGCACCATTCAAACAAACAAACAATCATCAGCGACGCCATAAACAGCCTACCTAATAATAAATCGCCCGGCTGTGATGGTCTTCCCACAGAAGCTTTCAAATTCTGCCATCCGATAATTTACGTTTTGCTAGCTGCCCTATTCAATGCGTGCATAATTCACTGGTTTCTTCCAGACTCCCTACTCTTAGTTCACTTGATACCATTAATCAAAAACAAGCTAAAGGATGCAGCTGACCCTCGCAACTACCGGCCGGTTGCAATCATGACGATCGCATCGAAGATAATTGAGTCTGTTCTTCTAGTGAGACTTCTCCCCTTTCTACACACCACTGACAACCAGTCCGGATTTAAAGCAAACCACTCAACCGACACCTGCATCTACATACTGAAAGAATTGCTGAACTACTACCTATCATCAGCCTCTCTTGTTTACCTTTGTTTTGTGGATGTGAGAAAAGCATTTGACAGAGTAAACTACCTGAGGCTCTTCCTGAAACTGCATAAAAAAGGCACACCCTTATTTCTAATTGGCATTTTACATTGCTGGTTCTCCACACAGCAATTCTGTGTCAAATGGGGTAACATATTATCGTACACCTTTAGCTCCCTAAACGGGCTTCGGCAAGGGGGCATTCTCTCTCCATACTTGTTTAATACGTACACAGATGCCTTGAATGTCAAACTGAACTCACTCCCAGTCGGATGCACTGTTAATGAAACAACTATAAACAACCTCTGTTTGCAGAATAATTTGATATCCTATACAACGAAACCAAGGCCCAGTGCATGTGGCTGCTCCCGAGATAGCTTAAGCATATTGCGGAACCACAAATTTTCCTCGGAAACCATCGGCCGGAATTTGTGCCCGAATTTCGCCATTTGGGTCATATTATCACCGACGACCTAAAAGATGCGGCAGACATTGAACAGAGGAGTCGTAAACTATGTGCAACTGGCAACATGATTGCAAGAAGGTTTGCCTTCTGTCACAGAGGCGTGAAACTGCTGTTCTTCCGCTCGTACTGCTACAGTATTTATGGGTGTTCCCTCTGTACGAACTATACCCGAGAGACCACGAGACGTATCACTGTTGTGCACAAGGACTGAGAAACAGCAGCAACTCGCTCATACAAAGCATCCTAAGGACTGAAGCAAGAAGAAGATTTAAATTGTGGGAAAGATGGGAAAATGAGGCCTTTGTCCCCTAAAGGACTTAATCTTTGTATTGGCAAGACATCTGCAGATTCTGTCATTATTATTATATTTATTGCTTATATTTTATTTTTTCATTATTACTGTGAATACTATCAAGTTAGAGTTTTTCTACATTCAATTTTCGTATTTAGGTAACAGCCTAAGGTCTCTAATTGAAAATCAAGTTATATAATCTGTGCACTAACTGTTACAAATCTCAATGCGTTTTTATCACACCAATGTCAATACTGTTATTACCAGTATTATGATTACTATCTTTTATGCTACCTCAGCTATTGTGTGGATAAGTGCAGATTATTCATTTTTTTTTATCATTTTGTCTCGTGTATCTAGATTGTGTATGTTACTGTCTGTATTTTGTATATTCCATGTATAAGGCCCTGAGCTGAAATAAAGGATATTATTATTATTATTATTATTATTATTATTATTATTATTATTATTATTATTATTATTATTATTATAATGTATGTGAATTGATCTCAATTTCTCTCATTTTCCTTTTATGTCTCTTTATTGTTTTCTGTGTCCCTTGATTTGTCTTTTCTAATGCTTATATACACTATATATATATATATATATATATATATATATATATATATATATATATATATATATATATATATATATGTATGTATGTAGTATGTAGTATATGTATGTATGTATGTATATCAACTTCATTATTACCATATGTTTTCAATTCATTGAGAGCTATGTAAAGTGACTTCATTATCTAGCCATTTAGAAATGAACTACGTACTATCTTCCGCATCTATATCTTGAAACAGATAATACAAAACCCATATATATCACTATCAAAAGAAAATTTTTTGTATTCCTCTGCGAGTTATTTTGTGAAGAAACCTAAATTTTTATTTCCGTATATTAAATACGTTATCTTAATTTTTTTCGCTGTTTATGATAGAATTAAATTTTTCTAATTTTCTAGGTATTTGCTACCATCACTGCGTGTTTATTTTCCCTCCTTTTTTTTCATTTCACTTTCCATTCCTTCGCCACCTTCGTTGACCCATCGGTTGGTCCTAAGACTGGATATTGAATCTAAATTAAACAATATGAAATTGCGTTGAATATATGGTTTTATATCTACTAATTTATGCGAATTAATAGCGTGACTACATGCATATCTTCAGGATGGCAATCATTTTAAAAGGATTCAGCGACTCCGTTTGTCATTTCAACCAAGTTGAAAGGCCAAGAGAGACCCAGCTTTGAGATTGGATGACCTTTAGAACTCGAGAAGTCGTGGCGAAATGAGAATTAGGGAGAAGATGAAGGCAAGAGGGAGTCGAGATGACCTCCCGAGAGACTGAGAGTCAAGAGAAGGAACCGGGAGATCGTCGCCATCAGCGCCACTGGAGACGCCACTTGGACTTCCTGGAGGCGAGGAAAACCAAAGGCAATTTTCTACGTAAGGCTTGAAGAGGATGAGGTTATCGTACCTCACCGGAATTTAACGCGAGAGAAAGAGATAAATAGATAGATATATAGATAGATAGAGAGAGAGAGAGAGAGATGAGGAAAATTATTATGAGAAAATAAAACCGGACTATTGCTTGTAAAGTAGTCGGAGGATTGATGTTCTTGCTAATTAGTTTCTGTATTTCTCTTCTTCATGCGGTCAAGGTAAAATAAGATTTATACTTCCAATAGAAAAATCTAGAGAGGATTTTATTTCTCGAGTTCATTGTCGGTTTATCCTTAGAGACGAGATCTTGCGTAAATGAGAGTCGGTAGTCATCTGAAAAAAGACGTAACATTTTGTACTTTCTTTCCTTTTTTGGCCTTCGTCTTCCATGTTAGTGTCTGAGATGTTTGAAAATGGCATCTTTCTGCAGGTGAGATGAGAGGCTCTTGTTTTTTCCGACGAAGGTTTAGGGGGCAGCTTCCCCAAAGATCACATAATAATAAATGGTGCGCTACAGGTGCGTTTTAAGGTCTTGATTTGTCTACGGCTGTTTTCAATAATCCGCTTTCAGGTTTTATTGTTTATGCCATACCATCAGTTCTATTTCTATTTTGGTGTGTTCTTCGGTAAGTCATACATGCCTCTTTATAAAGTTTTACTTGTTCTTATATAGTTTGGATGCATTATGGATTTGTACAAAGTTTAAATTCTTTTCGGTAACTGCCTTGGTTGAGGCAATGTTGTGCACTGTACCATTCTTAAGTTGATGATATTTTTATGGCAGCTGATACAGTGGTGTAAAGCTTTACGTGCTAATGAATGTGCTAGTCATAGATAAAAATCTCTCTGGGCATTCGCTTTTGCCATTGGAACACTTCCTTTTTTTTTCCCGGTTTGGTATAATCGGAGAAGGTACATCTGTCCGTCCCATTCTTGCTTTATTGTCACTTCGTGGAATGGAAGCTTGGATGTTAGTTTCAAAGGCGATTCAAGGACGGAATTTTCTATCGGGACTGTTTCAGTGATGCAAGTTCTTCAGTTTGGACGCCTTGACTTTTGCAGAACGAAAGTAAAGGCGCGGTCGGCTGGTGACGGAGAAAGACTTATAAAACTTGTTGTTAATTATTGTTGACTAAAATCCGAGAGAGAGACTATCCAGTTCTTGGCGGGTTTCATGTGGTAAAGCTTTGCGATGTTCAAATACTCTTAGGGTTCAATTACTCTCAGGGCATGCGCCCTCTCCATTGAAACAGGGGGGGGATATGGTACAAACGGATGTGGTATACCTATCCCATCCTATTTCGTGGAGAAATAGAAGCTTGGATATTATTTTCAAAGAATTTCCCCCCCAAAACTACGTTTTAGTAACAAGTTCCTGGTCTTTTTAGACGGAGACAAACATGTCTCATCTATGTAATAAAAGTAAAGGCGAAGTCGGGGAATGAGAGGAAAAAGCTCTCTTCGATCTGCCCATATAAAAGTTAGCGAAGACGACCCCTAAGGGCGAGCCCCAGGCTATTTGTGCTTTATGGTCACTGAAGGGGATCCCCATTGAACACATTTCCGTTTTAAATAAGATCTTATTTGGAATCAACTTCGTACGAAGAGACTTAGGGTTTTGCGATGATGTTCGGTAATTATGATTTATCTTAACAACTTTTTCATTCTCTTACGCCATTTTAGTTGTCTGATCCTGAATCCACAGAAACTAAAAACTCACTAACTGAGCATCAACAGCCCAGAAAGCGTTGGCAGTTTGTACAAATTCCCTTCTTCATTCAAGTTCATTGGCAGTGACCTTGATTCTGGTCTTTTGGCGGACTTTTTTTCACCTTTCTTTTCCTCCTGTAATAAATTAGCTTGTCGTAATATACGCGTTCACATACAAGCAGGAATTTGCTTTAAAGCATAAAGATGAAAACAATAAAGAACACTCAACAATATATATTATAGGTTTCCTAACCATTTTCAAAGCAAAATCATTTCAAAAACATTACATTAAAAAGGAGGGACTAGGAAACATGAAAAAATTTTTAAGGGTTTTGTCTAAATTGTTCCTAAATGCAGATTTGCTATGTGAACCAGTTTCCCTATGGGAACCGAGTAGTGTTATGTGAACTTTGACTCGCGCGCGCGCACACACATTAAAATCAGTAGAATAAAATAACAACCAATATTATAAGCATAACGTCTTTCCTCCTCCTTTCCCTGGCTGCGTTCTAAAGGAGTTCGACCATTCGGGAAATTAACTGCTTCCGATGCATTACCATTCTGGCTTTGAATGTGTCACTTAGTGTGTACCGTGAGTGGGGCCTGATGTGATAGAAATTCAGTGACCACCTCACTCTTTCAATCTTCGTTTTGTCTGGATTCCTCATCCTCGTCCTGTGCGGAAATTTCGACGTAATTAGCGAGATTGTAGTGTCACTCGGATGCACATTCAGACGACGCTTTTCCTCTGGCTGCATCGGTCTCTCGTTTCACCTTTTGTAGATGTTAATACAACTAGAATTAATTAATGTTTTTCCGTTTATGACTCTCTGAACATACTTTCATCATCAGTTTACCCATATACGTATATATATATATATATATATATATATATATATATATATATATATATATATATATATATATATATGTATATATATATATATATATATATATATGTATATATATATATTATATATATATATATATATATATATCACAAGGCGGAGAGGTAAAGGCATGTCTCAGCGTACTACATACTTTATTGCCGACGTTTCACATCGCTTCGATGCATTTTCAAGGCTTGGACTTGATAAAATACAAAGATACAAGACTCGTCACTGATAAAACACGGTATAATATTTAAAATTGGACACTAAAACATTTAAAAGGTAAAAAATTACAATACAACGACACTAGGTTGGAGAGACAACCTACCAGGGTAAAAAATAGAAGGTGACTGAAGGGCAGAGCTGGGAGAAAAAAAAAAAAAAAGAAGAAAAAACAACCACACACACAAAACCATACAAAAGATGAGAGACAGAACTTAAGTAAACAAACAAGTGGTTAGGCTATAAACAACTGAACTGATGAGGACTGGGCATTCAAATTCAGTACATTGGTCTTGATTAAAATGGATTCCAGTGTTAAAAGTTCATCATCCTTATTGGCTGATCCAATAATTTTAAAATGATCGATGTCCAAGCGGGAGCGGCAGGTAATGGTGTGATTACGGATGCTAGATAGCTCAGGATTGGATAGTTTGCATCCTGTTCGGAAACTGACTCCCTTGTGGGCGCAGAAACGGACTTGTAGCAGACTCCTCGTGCATCCAACATAAGTACCCCGATTACATCTGGGACAAGTGTATTTATAAACTATGTTGGACATCAGAGGCTGGCTTAATCCGTCTTTGGCTCTGAAAAGAGATCGGATGGTTAGAGGATTTTTCGTTATTAATTTCAGGTTCAAGGCTGGTAATTCATTGTTGATTAATTGTATAACTTTCTTTTTGAAGGAATTGTCATGGAGAAAAGGGAACTTCGCATAGATAATTAATTTGGGAACGATATGTATAGGAGGTGGGGGTTCTTTTCATGTTTAAAATGTATTTGAGAGTTCTATAAAAGTGCACTGACGGGAAACAGTTGTTGTTAAAAAAGTTTACTAAAAAATCTATTTCGTTGTGGAAAGAGACCCAACTGGAAGTGAGGGCAAAAGCTCTATGAAGGAGGGTGGAGAGGGCATTTAATTTAAAATTAAAATTACACGAGCTATAGAAATTTGTCCCTAAGCCTGTGAATGTACTCTTTCTATAAATTCCTGTATGAAAGCTATTATTGTCTTTGGAAACAAGTAAATCTAAAAATGGTAGGGAGTTAAAATCAAACCTAAACAATGCAAACGTGTCATCCACGTACCTTCTGTAAAATAGGGGGTAAATGTTGAGGGGGCATCTGTCAAAGATGGTCTCCTCCAGGGAGTTCATAAAAATATTGGCGAAGGTGGGACCAAGTGGGCTGCCCATCGCCATCCCTTCAATTTGCTTAAAACAAGATTCTTTAAAAATAAAAGTCGTGTCCTGCACGGCCAATTCTAAAAGTTGCTTAAATAACGGACGAGTAAAACCTTTAAAAATAGAGTCAGACAGAGGAAAAAGTTTATTTAAAATAATTTCGATAGCTTCTCTAACTGGAATACTGGTAAATAAGGACTCAACATCAAAACTTACCATGAAGAGATCAGGAATCTTGTTTACTTTAAAATAGCATTTTTTGAAAATGCAGATGTGTTTTTTTCACGTTATGGGTACTATGGGCGAGTGGTTCTAGGAGAGGGACAAGTTACTTAGCAAGGTTATAATTAAGAGTGTTAAGTGAAGATAGAATTGGTCTAAGTGGGACGCCCTCCTTGTGGATTTTCGGGAGAAACCGTAACATAATCCCCGTAAGGGCACCCCAATACCATATAACTTCTGAAAAGTCATCTCATCAATAATGTTTTTATTTTTAAGAAGTCTTAGAAATCTGTTGATCCTGTCCTCTACTTTAATAATATTCTGAAGGTTAGGGGTTCCCAAGTTCTGAAATTTGGTGGTGTCGTCGAGTACCAGGTCTAGCCCACCAAACCTACAATAATCTAAAAACTAGATGGGCTCCTTTCTTCAAGAAAGAGGATCTCCTAATCTTGAAAGAATTAGCTAAAGACCAGGACATTATCATTTTGCATCCTGATAAAGGTAAGGGAACGGTAATCTTAGATAAACTCGATTATGTGACGAATATATATATATATATATCTATATATATATATATATATATATATATATATATATATATATATAGATAGATAGATAGATAGATAGATAGATGTGGTGAACATTGACATTCTTTGAAATGATAGATATCAGCATCAGCTCTCGCAGAAACAAAAGTCAATGTTCTTTGTTAAGAAGAATCGACTGTGTCAGAGGTCACATTGACACAAAACCTGAGTTTTCATGGAAAATTCCTCGAACGTTGTGTTCGTGTGTGTGTTTGTTTCTTTGTGCGGAACCAGTGAGAGATAAGTGTTATTTAAAATAGATCACCATCCTAACGAGGAGAATATAAAATGTAATAAACTCTATTATGTGCAGATCACGAATTGTGAAATAAATAATGTATTATTACGCGATCGGTTTTGCACAACGTACTCGGGAGTGGTTTTACGAGAATGGTCGTTCATTAGTACGTCACGTTTTACCTCCATTGTGTCTTATGACTTTTGGGGCAAATATTCGCTCAGCTTGTCCCTGAAGATGGAGGGCGCGTGACGACCACACAAACTATTATCATGGATATCGGAGGTGAGAGTTGTTGGAACTTCCATTAATGAATTTCTTTTCAGCATCTCGAATTTTCTAAGATGACGTGTGAAGTGGCAGAAAACCTTTCTTTCTCATGAGAGATTCGGGAGAAATTATTATCATTCCGTTTTTTGTTCACTTGTTGGTGAAATGTATAACTGACCTCTTTATGGGATTCGTTATTATTTTGTTATTACTTTGACAAGTGTGTTAATAAGAATTATGTTTCTTTCTGACAGGAACTCTTTTGAATTGTCACTTTGTCGACCCTGTGAGCCGGATTATTACCTAGTATTGATAATTGACATGGTGTTACGTGTTGAAGAGATAATTTATTTACTGCTTGACTATTCAATTTTGTGGAATTCATATCAGACAGTCCATCTTTTGTGTCTTTCATTTGAATACCTTTCTAGCTGTCTGGCGATAGTTAGACTTTGTTTTTCCTTTTGAGAGATAAAGTTATTTTTGTAGTTCAGTGTTTAATTCAGTGCCCAAATTAATTCTTTGCAATTGCCTTGTAAGTTGATTAAAGATTTTCAGATGCCACGTTACCATATCCAGTTTTGTGTGGCCTCCCCTTAGGTTATATATATATATATATATATATATATATATATATATATATATATATATATATATATATATATATATATATATATATCTATATATATATATATATATATATATATATATATATATATATATATATATATATATATATATATATATATATATATATAGATATATATATATATATATATATATATATATATATATATATATATATATATATATATCTATATATATATATATATATATTATAGATATATATATATATATATATATATATATATATAGATAGATATATATATATATATATATATATATATATATATATATATAGATATATATATATATATATATATATATATATATATATATATATATACTATATATATATATATATATATATAGGGTGTGTGTGTGTGTGTGCGTGTGTGTGTGTGTGTGTCCAATGTAGCATGAAGGAACACGGGCGAGTGAAAAATAGGGGACTTAGGACAAATACTTTCGTAGTATATCCTACATTTCCAAATGTAGAATATACCACGAAAGTACTTTGTTCCAAGTCTCCTGTTTTTTCACTCGCTTCCTAGCGTGGATTTAAGGATATACATACTCTCATACAATACAGACATACCATACATACATACATCATAACGTACATACATACATATGTATATCTAAATATATATATATATATATATATATATATATATATATTATATATATATATATATGTGTGTGTGTGTGTGTGTGTGTGTGGTGTTTTTTATATATATATATATATATATATATATATATATATATATATATTATATATACTACATATACATATATATATAATAATATATATATATCTTTTTTTTTATATATATATATATATTATATATATATATCTATATACATATATATACATTATATATATCATACACACACATATATATATATATATATATATTATTTATATAATATTGGTATATATATACTGGGTGATTATATGTATTATAGAAGATAAATCAAAATATATATTTATATATATTATCTATATATATTCTATAATATATATAGAATAGAGAGGAGAGAGAGAGGAGAAGAGAGAGAGAGGAGAGGAGAGAGGACAGAGAGTTACAAAACAGTGGAGGGGTCCTACTGGACAACCAGGATATTGTGGAGGCAATTGATTTCGTTATGTGACTTTGAAGGCAGCTAAGGTGACCCCAGAATAATAGTGGATTAACATCATTCCATAGCATAACTGTGAAGGATCAGTAGTCTTCAGGTTGACAAAAAAAGTTAAGATTATTTTATCGTAGAAGATTCTTTTGTCCCAAAGTGAAGCCGCAGTTTGGATCAAGAGTTTTATGGATAATAATGTTATCCTGAATTATACTTACTCTCACCCCAATGAGAGTAAGTATAATTGTAACTAAATTGTAATGTTGCAATTTAGTTACAAATGTCCTTTAATATCCAATTCGCTCAACCTCGCAAATAATATTTTCATATATGTTAAATGTTAACTGAGAGGGGAGCATTCCATTGAGGTGTGAGAGATGTGTATTTCTGGTGATAGAAGTTCACTCTCGATGTGGTTGGGAAGTCACGTAAAGCCGTTGGTCCCGATGCTGAATAACCACCACTGGGTCCATACATCGTAAAAAAAACCATTCAAACTAACAAAAACTGTAGGGGGATTTTTTAGTTGATAATAATTTCGTCCTCCCGTGGATTCGAACCAGCAGACATCCAGATATATTTCAGCCTAAAAGCAATAAAAAATTATTGCCCACTTGGCGAAGATAGTAAGGAGGGTCAGTTCCAGCTAAAAATTACCTGAATTCGACAGGTATATGTACGTACGAGAGGCAATAGACTTTTATCCTTCTTGTGATCAGGTCGGCAACGTGACCTCGTCGTGATTATGGGATGTGGGTTCGTTTCCTGCAACTGGATATCATAATTACTTCAAGTATCTTGCACTTGGATCTAAAGCTATGTAATGAGAAGCATATCCAAAGGCGCTAAGAATAAGAATATGAGAAGTTAAGAGGACTTTGTGGCCTTTATGATAACATAAGTATCTGGTAAAAAGTGACCAGTATATATATATATATATATATATATATATATATATATATATATATATATAAATATATAATATATATATATATATATATATATCTATAATATATATATATATATGTGTGTGTGTGTGTGTGTGTGTGTGTGTGTTTGTGTAGAATCTAGTGGCCACTTTGAACTTGGATCTTCAAGCTTTGCAGTGGCAAACGGATCTTAAAAAAGAGCAAAGAATTCAAGAAGTTAAGAGGGCAGTTGCATGTATATATATATTATATATCTATCTATATATATATATATATATATATATATATAAAGTCTAATCTTTGATAGAAACAGTATTACCAACAGAAACCCTGGTATATCCAGTTATCAATTTATTGCTCTTAATAACTTTCGGGATACAATTCGGGATACAATCTTCAGGGATAAAAACGGAGTCAGAATATATTAGAGAACAGTAGTAAATAATTCTTTAAAAAAAATACTGCGTACATTAATGAGCCTTGAATTGGACATGAAAGCATAATTGCAAATAATGAAACTAGAAATTTACTTTAAAAAGCAAAGCTATTCCACGCATATTGACACTAACTTTCAGGAGAGAAAAAACCAGAATATAGTAACAAGAAAAATCCATAAGTGAACATCTGAGAAAATTACATCATTCTCAAAGTCAGAAGCAAAAAGTATTTAACATTAATCCTAATAAGCAAACATTTTCTGTATATATTCACAAAAAGTGAAATACAAAAACATTGAGACGAGCTATGTAAAAGATTGAATAAAATATTCTTTGACACCAGGGAAGGCAAACAGAGGTGAGAGGTGTAGAATGGACGAACGGTGTATTAATTAGGTAATGTTCAATTGTACAGCTGTTGATTGGTTGCGTATTGTAGAGAATTCCTTCCTGTAGAAAACTAATCCTGTTCGGTGACTGACGCCCCGATAACTATCGATACGAACCTTCAACAATAGACTGGAATTACCCAAATTACTATTGGGACAAGGGAATAAATATGATGTTGAAGATCGCATCAATCCCAGTAGTGACTTATTCATTTAAGAATTATTGAGGAATGATGTAGTAGGTGCATTTGACAATGTTCTCAAGGGTCGTTTGTAAGTGAGAGAGAGAGAGAGAGAGAGAGAGAGAGAGAGAAAGGTGAGAGTGGCTGGTTGATTTGGTTGTTGTCTCGTTAGGTTGTTTGTGTTCGTTGGAGGCAATAGGAGGGGTTGGATTTTTTGTGTTTGTTATACCGTGTTTTGTGTTTATTTGTTGTTGTTAAGGTAGTCTGGGGAAGGTTTGTGTTTGTGGTTTTCTGTTTTGTGTGTGTGTGTGTGTGAGAGAGAGAGAGAGAGAGAGAGAGAGAGAGAGAGAGAGAGAGAGAGAGAGAGCATGAATGGTGTATGGGTAGTTAGCGAGTGAATTGATTGTTGGTGGGCGGTTGGGTTCGTCTGCGGATTCAGTGAGAAGTGATCAGTCTGTATTTGGCAGTCAGTCAAGTGAGGCTGTTTTGGACAGATGTAGTGAGTTGCTGTTGTATGTTTTCTGGATTGTTTTGATTTTGTGTGATTGAGTTTGTTGTACTTGTGTCCATCTGAACGATGTTGAGCTTGTGAGTTTCTATTTGTGTTTGATTTGTGAATTGTTATGGTTATGAGTTGTTATGAACTCTTGATGTTGATTGGTGTTTGTTTGTGTTATTGATTTGTTATGTTTTGAGTTGTTGTGTAGTCTCGATGTTGGTTGGCGTTTGTTGTTGTTAGACTTGTGGTGTTTATTGAGCCGTGTGAAGTTTTGGTGTCGTAGGTGTTTGTGTAGTGATTTGTCGTGTTGTTTTGAGTTGTTGTATGGTTTTGGTGCTTGTTTCGGATTCAGTTGTTTGTGTCTCAACCACTGAATCCAGTGGACAGCACAGCGTCTCACCCTGAATTTCTTGCTATATAGTGAGTACATGGATTTTGAGAGTTTTATTTGTTTTCCTCACTGAACCAACCGTCCTGTACTTAAATAGTAACGTAAAGAGGAAAGTGTAGCTGGAGGGAATGTTGTTAGCTGGTATGAGTAAAGTAAATGTGGGAAGTCTGTATTTAATTTGCTTAGATTTGATTTTGCCAGAGAATGATAACCTCTTTTTGAAATTCCTGGGCAGACCTTTCATGGCCTAAG
>NC_087214.1:52872570-52875070 GCF_015104395.2 Macrobrachium nipponense
ATTTCTCGAGTTCATGGTCGGTTTATCCTTACAGACGAGATCTTCCGTAAATGAGAGTCGGTAGTCATCTGAAACAGGACGTAACATTTTGTACTTGTATAACTTTGATTTCTTCCCTTTTTGGCCTTCGTCTTCCACGTTACTGTGTGAGGTGTTGAAAAATGGCATCTTTCTGCAGGTGAGATGAGAGGCTCTTGTTTTTTCCGACAAAGGTTTAGGGGCAACTCCCCCAAGAGTACATAATAATAAATATTGTGTTTTAAGGTCTTGATTTGTTTAAGGCTATTTTCAATAATCCGCTTTCGGGTTTTGTTTATACAATACCATCAGTTCTATATGAGGGCCTCAGAACCACAGAGTTGTAAACGCCACCCCCACCAATATTGAGTTAGGCGTACCAGTAGATTTGGCAACGTTTCCTCTGTCTATTTGTTGCATTTTTATGCTATTCAGGAGTTTCAAAAAGGTCGAAATCCCTACTTGAGCAGTAGGAATTATCGATTTTGTCTACATGAATGAACGTTCTGTCGCGCGGAGGTTACAGCCTCATAAGATCTCAGTTAGAACCACAAGGACGTACGTGCGCAGCTCAAGAGTGAGCCAATGAGAGCGCGCGTCACTAAACGGGTAGTCAGTTATAAGCAAATCAGCATTTTTCCCCATAAGGCGGCAGTAAGTGTCTTAAGCGGATGTACAGTATTTTCATGGTAAGTACAGATTAAGACATTTACTTTTCTTAGAGAAGTAGTAGTGAGTGTAGTAGTATTATTTTTGTATATTTTTTTTGTGTTTGATTATTATTATGATATTGGTGATGATTATTTTAATGGCTAAACATTATGATGATGGGATGTTATCATGGTCAACATCATCAGTACTAATATTACCGTATTATCATTATTATTTGCTATTATAATCATTAATAATATTATTATCAATACTCCTATTATTATTATTATTATTATTATTATTTTTTTTTTATTTTTTTTTTTTTTTTTGCTCTATCACAGTCCTCCAATTCGCATTATTATTATTATTAGTGTTATTATTATTATTATTATTATTATTATTATTATTATTATTATTATTATTATTATTATTATTATTATTATTATAACACCCATGATTGTTATACCACGAAAGCATTTTCATGGTGAGTACACATTTTATTATAATTATTATTATTATCAATATTATTAACCAATATTACTGTATTACCATTGTTATTGATATTATTTTTATATTATATTTTTTTAATATCATCATCATCATCATCATCATCATCATCATCATCATCATCATCATTATTATTATTATTACATCTATTGCTGTTATAACACGAATATAATAACACTTTATTATCCTTTTACATATTTAATTATGGTTTAAGTGCTGGTTATATATAAAATATACACAAATGTGGGGGGTTAGGCGTACATTTTGAATGCTAGCGCACAAGCGCACCCCACAATTTTTTTTTAATTTTCACCAAAAATTTATAAAGGGTAGGGCTTTCATATGAAACTTAGTTTAAATCAATATCTTTCTTAGAAGCAGAGTAATGAATGCTAGACTTTGAGGGCAATTTACTAATTTTTTAAAAAGTGGCGTTTACCACCTTGTGGTTCTGAGGCCCTCATTTCTATTTTGGCATGTTCTTTGGTAGGTCATAAATGCCTCTTTATAATGTTTCTTTTTATAGTTTGAATGTATTATGGAATTGTACAAAGTTTAATTTTTTTCGGTAACTACCTTGGTTGAGGCAGTGTTGTGTAAAGCTTTACTTGATAATGAATGTAATAGTCATAGAAGAAAATTTCTCGGGGCATTCGCTTTTGCCATTGGAACACTTCCTTATTTTCCCGGTTTGGTATAATCGGAGAAGGTACATCTGTCCGTCCCATTCTTGCTTTATTGTCACATCGTGGAATGGAAGCTTGGATGTGAGTTTGAAAGGCGATTCAAGGACGGATTTTTCTATCTGATCTGTTTCAGTGATGCAAGTTCTTCAGTTTGGACGCCTTGACTTTTGCAGAACGAAAGTGAAGGCGCGGTCGGCTGGTGACGGAGAAAGACTTATAAAAGACCCCATCCAGTTCTTGTGGGGTTTCATGTGGTAAAGCTTTGCGTTGTTCAAATACTCTTGGGGTTCAATTACTCTCAGGGCATGCGCCCTCTCCATTGAAACAGAATTCTTTTTTTTTTTTTTTTTTTTGGGGGGGGGGGGGGGGCGGTTGGACATGGTACAAACGGATGTATATACCTATCCCATCCTATTTCGTGGAGAAATAGAAGCTTGGATATTATTTTCAAAGAATTTCCCCCCAAAACTACGTTTTAGTAACAAGTTCCTGGTCTTTTTAGACGGAGACAAACATGTCTCATCTATGTAATAAAAGTAAAGGCGAAGTCGGGGAATGAGAGGAAAAAGCTCTCTGCGATCTGCCCATATAAAAGTTAGCGAAGACGACCACTAAGGGCGAGCCCCAGGCTATTTGTG